>NW_023596251.1:3226165-3257063 GCF_011947565.3 Pollicipes pollicipes
CGCCCATCCTCATCAACGATTTACTTGATGTCTCACTATATAGATATATATATATATATATATATATATATATATATATGTATTATATATATATACATATGATGGAAGGTAATGGTGAACATAGTTCGATTATCTCACGATACACGTCCGCACACACACACACACACACACACCACACACACACACACACACACACACACACACAACAACACACACACACACACACAATGCCGCTGCGTGTGACGTATCACCATGACGGTAATGTCAATGCATCAGAGGCAAAAATCAATTGGACTACTAGACCAACCACATCAATTACCAAAAGTCACACCATGATCACCAGCTGAATCAGCAAGCCAAAAAGCCTAGCTCATGACAAAAAACGCTGATGTGCAACCAAAGGCGCCAGTTTAAACGTGGTAAAGGAAACGGACATGACATGAAAGGCAAAATGTCCGAGTGACGGCGGAGAGATGAAGTATGAAGTATCAAAAATGCATTAAAACGTAACCAAGACCCGTAAATTGTGCGGCCTACGTAGCTCGATGGATGAGGGTTTAGAGCGGTTGGCGGCCCAGGCCCACTCGTAGTGGGATGAGGATTTGAGTCGCTGCACGCACCGTACGCAGGGGTGCACTCAGGATGAACTATGCAGTGGGCAAGGGACAAGTGCAAAAGTAAAGGGCAAGTGAAAACCCATCAAGCTACTATCTTTGTACGACGCTGAACAAATGCGGGCCTTGGGGGCCCCCCTTTTGGCGCGTCTATGAGCACTCGCTATTTGCCCCTAGCCAGTGGCGCAGCCAAGATTTCGCCCAGGGAAGGCCAAATCAGGGCAGAGAGCAGAGAGGTCATTTAGCCAAGCGGGTCCTCCTTTTTTGGTATACAGGCCCCGTGTTTTATGTTGTGCCTCTTTTTAGACTCGGGGTCCGATTGTCATGCCTCAAGGACACACTCTTTATATTTTAAAGCATTTACGGGCGTTCTGAACAGCCAAAGAGTATGGGGCTTTCGGGCACCGGGGCTACCACTACCTCCAGGGGACAAGGGCATAACCTGAGAAGTCCCCCCCCCCTCCCTGTCTACGTCACTGCCCCCTGGCTGGGATGGCCTGCACCCTGCGGCTCACTGTAGCGGCCGCTCAAGGTCTGGGAGGTCAGAGAGCGGGGTGGGACTGCGCCGAGCATCGCGGCCACGTCAAACTTTCGTCATGAAATTCTGCCGTCAATTGAATTTCATGATCAGAAGGTGGATGCAGGGAATGCTGCTAATTCTGTTTATCGTGGGCTATGATCTAAGATTCATTCAGCCAAAGAAGCTTGTCGGGAATATATCAAACGTAAAAACAAAACACCCAAGTACGTATGGGGACCACGTTCGGCTTATCGAACCCCTGATTGAGACAGGTCTATGTCTCAACCCCAGGTTGACAAAACCAAAGTAGATAAGGGTCAGCAAATCACAATTTGTAGCGATGGGCAGAGTCCAGTCTTATTGTGATTGGTACGACGATGATCAGCCTTTTACTAATAATCGTAATTTGCCAGTCGAAACAAGCCAGAAAAACAGAACCATGACACGGTGTTGCGTCTGTCTGTTTGAGCTTGCTTTAAATGTCTGAAATGTGATCACTGGCATGCAGCCGATCATCTTTGTTCTTAAAAAATATCCACAATCATGCCAGAGACCGTCCCAACGCTAAGCAACAGTCCAGTTTCAAACTCATGCCCAGTCAGGCCTAATTCTTTATTCCAGAAGAAAGTTTGTGCTCCTGAGTTACACTCGTAGCACGAATTGGATGTGCTAAGTCCAGTTATGGATGCGTACATTTATATTTGTCTATAGCTATAAAACCTTACCTTTGTGTTTCCTTTCTCAAATGGGTTTCACATAAGTTGCCATCTTTTGGAGATTTTGCAGGACCCCACCCCCCACGACCCGAACTTAAAGCTGCCGCTCCCTGATCGGGATGCTCCTGAGAACCTTGCATAATCCCGCAAGCGTAAGCGTACTTTAAAGTATGATTCTGCATCAAAAGAAGCTGCATTATATACACGAACTAATTTCGTATAAATTGAAATACCTTATTCAACAACATAGCAGAAAAAGTAAAAAATCTACGCTGGTCAAGTAACATGTATATGTTTTTCCGCGCTACAAATGAGTTCCATGAGTTATGCCGACCTTTAGCTTAGTAACAAAGCTACATCTTCATGAGAATATGCGAGCTCAGCCAGTCTAAAGACACAAAGCTACCCTTTTCCAACATCACACACCTTGAACCCGTATGTTCAGTCAGAGCACACATATTTTTATCCTTATTGCTAGCTCGGATATGCTATTTTCATCATTACCTACCCTGGAGTTTGCTCTGCTGTCTGTGATCGTTTTGCGTCATTTACCACACTTCTGCTAATTGTAGTGTAAGACATAAATGTCATTAAGTGCACACCAGGCATTAAGTGCATTCGCCATCATAACTTTTGAATTGACGTGGCATAACACCGCTCGGGATATGACATGACATTTCTCGGGATATAGCATGCCACTGCTCGGGATATGGCATGTCACTATTTGGGGGTACGGCATGACACTGCTCGGGATATGGCATGACATTACTCAGGATGGTATACTATTCAGATTCCCGCTATAAGCACGTCGAAACGCATCGACGAACATCACGAGCGATCTTCTGTAACGATGCCTGGGCTGGCTCTTCTGCTCATAAACCTTGAGTTCGACACCAATTCGTCTTTCCTCACGAGTTGTCGGGCTGAGTACAAACGAACCCAATATTCTGTTTTCTCCCTGAAATTACTTCGCCCTGCCAAGCAAGTTAATTGCAAAGCTGGAAGAGGTTGACTGAAAAGCCATTTGTAAGGCTACAGCTTTTTATACGATGCAATTCTGTTTCGGCTTCAGCTCCCTTCGATTTTCAGTCGTGCTTGTTACCGCGCACTGGAGCAAGCACTGCAGTTGCACCTTCGCCTTGGTTCTGCAGCGGCAAAACTAGGCCAGCCTAAACCTCCCTTAGCGTGATATTGCCACCCCAGCCGGTGCCCAAATCTGACGAGACAGGTGTCCACAACAGAATGAGGTTCTGCCGACATTCGTGTTCATTAGTGCATGGTTCAAGCCGCACGTTTGAAGCCGGATCAGCCTGAATCCGCTTGCGTCAGAACAGCTTTCTGCCCCGCCAGCCGAAGACACCACCGACAGCGAAACCCTTTGGAGGGCTGGCTGGCTTAACACCTAGGGCTGGTGACGACAGCTTCTCACTAAGTGCCATGTCGTAATGGGATCCATTGTCCTAAGCCCTTTGCGGTCTCAAGAACTGTTCCATACAACTTTCATTCGAGGCTTTGGGTCAGCCGGGACAAGAACTGGGGCACCGCAGGCAGCTGTTCGCTCTCGAGTACTCGGTCTCAGTACTCGACAACCCGCCACCGAATGCCTAAGCCAAACAAAACAAGCCTCGTTGGTTATTAAGTACAACTGCGACGAATATATAACACATACATTGTTACGTACAGGCTGATGTCCCGGTACCAAATGCCTTAGGTCACGCGACCGGTCTCCGCGCCGGCGACACGCGACACGGAGCCTGCCCCCCCCCCCCCCGGCGATTCCTGGTCACGTGACACAGCCTCTGTCTCGTTCACTGGCACCTCGCAGATCACGTACATAAGAGCAGTTATGTCGGCCTGATGCCTTGTTGACGGACGCAGAGGAGCTGAAAAATACAAATATATTGAAACTGGTACTGGTGCCTCAAGCATGGAAACACTGCAAGCGGCTTTATCAAACACTGCAAGCGGCTTTATCAAACACTGCAAGCGGCTTTATCAAACACTGCAAGCCAAGCGGCTTTAATCAAACACTGCAAGCGGCTTTATCAAACACTGCAAGCGGCTTTATCAAACACTGCAAGCGGCTTTATCAAACACTGCAAGCGGGCTTTATCAAACACTGCAAGCGACTTTATCAAACCCTGCAAGCGGACTTTATCAAACACTGCAAGCGGCTTGATCAAACCGAGGAAATGGACAAACAGTAACTTGCAAGTTGCCTGCAGATCCTGTTTGATTTTCCCGTTCCATGTTTAAAAAAAAGAAAGAAATACAAATGTCATTGTTAAAGTTATCAGCTGAGTCGGCGTAACAAGAAGAGAAATGACCAGGACTGCTACCACGACGGCTC
This sequence comes from Pollicipes pollicipes, assembly GCF_011947565.3. Taxonomy (NCBI): domain Eukaryota; kingdom Metazoa; phylum Arthropoda; class Thecostraca; order Pollicipedomorpha; family Pollicipedidae; genus Pollicipes; species Pollicipes pollicipes. Next base: position 3,230,366 of record NW_023596251.1, read on the forward strand.
TGCAACTGAAGCCAGTCGGAGGCCGGTTTTAGGCTCACATCGCCGTGTACTGAATGCCACACCGGTCTCGGAAACTTCAGCAAGATGCTAGATTCCCTAAAAGGCGGCCGCCAGCCGTTGATACCCCGCAGTGCTTCTTGCCGGTGACCAATGGCTTCTGGAGTATCAGTCGCATCTTTTGCTGAGTCGTACCCTATAAGCCGAGGTCTCCTGTTCGAGGAAATGAGCTTTCAAGCGCGTCATTCGAAACTGTACAAAATATTTTCCGTGCGCAGAACGGTAAATGGAGCCAGGGAATATGTGCCCCGACATGAGCGGAGGCGGCACAGCCTGCATCCATATCGAGTTTGATGTCAGGCACACGGTTGGCATGGCAGACATAAATGGCGTGGGTGACATGGCTTAATCAACAGAAAACATGAGCAAACCCTTACTCTCCACCCTCCTTTCCTCCCAATACATACTTTTGGCACGTGACGATGTACCACCAATAAGGCACATCTCACGTGTCCACTTAGCACCTAGATACGTCACGAATCACGAGGCCGCTTCCGTGACTTTGTGACCGGCAGGATTACTGTTTTTAGTCTTTTGGAGCCGGAGCTACTGCTGCAGCAGCCGTTTTGCCGCGCTGTCAGCTGTTGCGCAGTCAGCTGCTGCCGTCGCCCGCGGCGCTATTGACACCCCGCGCAGACAGGTAGACAAGAGATCTCATTAAGCCAGATCTGATTCACTGGCGGAATGTCTCTCTGTCAGTCTCAGGCCGGATGTCGTGCGCTGACCTTGTGACCTTGATTCCGGGCCCGGCCGACCCCGAGGTCAGAGTCATTACGTCGTCACGGCCGCGGAGATGAATGGGACAAACAGCGAGCGGTTCCTCATTATGCCGGTGCATTAATGTAGAAGAGGTAAAAATGCGTGCTATTGAGAGCAACAACGGTGGCCCTGACGTGGCTGACGTGACTGACGTGGCTGGTTTGATGCCCTTGTTCTTTGTGAAATTGGATCAAATGTCTTGCGTAGACCCTGAATAGTTTGAATCAAAAGCCCTGCTATACGTGGGGTTCTCTGAAGAACCCTTCATTCCGGTGGACAGCACGTCTACTTTAAAATATACGTTTTTCGACGGTACTATAGCCAAACGTGTGTGCTCTACCAGCCTCCTATCAATTCACGGTCTTTGATGAGCCACATAAGCACAATATGACCCTCTTATCCTCTTTTTAACCTGTTCTGCATCCCCGCGATGCCCCGCTTGTCCGGCGCAGGCTGCATGGGTCAGCCAAGAGTGAGCAGCCACGAGTGAGCCGGGACCCCGACCGGGAGAACAGAGAATACTCCACAGAGGGACCCCTCGCCAGCCAAGCTCGGCGGTTGCCCCCCCCCCCCCCCCCCGAGGTGCACGTAGTTCTGCCCCACCGTCATCCAGTCTCCTTCATCCCATAACACTGAATTGATCAATCCTGGTCGAAAGGGCTCTAGACCAAATAACCAAATAACCTCACTACATAAGCGGCTGTTCTGGGACACGAAGAGACATGGTTGATACACATCATGGCCAAATGTCAACTGTTCCTCTACCCAGCCCCCACAGGGCAGGTTGGCAGCGCAGCCACGTCACGACGTATTTTTCCTACCAGTCCATGAAATTCACGTGCTCAAGGCTTGGTTTTCGCACAGCTGTAACCCGAATTCACCCTTTGATCTCAGTGGACCGTCGTCGTCAATGGGACTTTACTACGCACTCAGCTGGTGAGGCTTTATGGGGTGGCCCGCCTCTTACCCTGACAGGAAGGGCAGGCATCGCGCGGAATCGACCCCGTACCCCCGTATCCCCAGACGTGCAGCAGCTAATGCAGGCGTGGTAACCAGAACACTATCGGCACCCCTCTCCGTAGTTTTACCGGTTATGTGCAGTAATGTCAGATCCTAACTGAGAGGTCGTGCGTTGGAGGCCAGTACGCCCCAGTACTTTTTTAGTTCCCTATGGGGTATGCTGCGGAGCATAACATTCAGTTAAACTTTAAGTGGATTTATTATTGTAAATTATGCGCCACCTACCTTCAGCTACGGGCTGCCAAATGTGTAGTGCAAACTTAAGTTCTAACCTACATTGCGCATCTAGTGCAGCATTGCGCTATTATTATTATATATAAATTGCGCTGTGTACTGAATACAATGTACTGAATTTCGTTCTACCCGGCATCTATTACCCTGGTTGTACCAGCTCAGTCACCGAGCCAGCACCAGCGAGCAGCGTACAGCGGTCACTGTAACAATGCATCGGAACAATTCGGTACAACAGCGACCCGCAGGACCGCAGCATCCCTCCTTACAAACGTGCAACACTGAAGTTCTTCTACTGTGGCAGCCGGTGATGCACAAGCTTGAGATCATTTGGATTGATATTGTTTAGTTAACGCCGTAGCCCTTATACCTGAATTGCCATATGCTGACTGTAGACCACTTATTCCACACTGAACCTTAATCCATACTTATTCGATGCCACCGGGCTGAAAGAAAAATGATCCTAACAGCTAAGTGTACTGGACCGCCCCGCTATAAAATATGTACAGATTAACGTCGCCTGCTTGTGTTTTGGCGTCGGTCCGGTCTGTAGCTATACTCGTCTTTTTCCTAGTTCAACGACGAGTCAACAAAGCACGTAAACGACCGTGAAACACAGCAGGCTTCACGAAACAACGCGCCGCCCTCAGCACGGACGAGTCACCTCGGTATGGTGTGACCTCGCCGATGGAAGGGGACCACGCCATCGGCGCCGTCACAGAGGGTCACCCCCAGCACGGACGAGTCACCTCGGTATGGTGTGACCTCGCCGATGGAAGGGAACCACGCCATCGGCGCCGTCATAGAAGGTCACACCATCGATGCTGTCACCGGTGACGACACCACCAGCCGCGAGGTGAGGCACGCGGTCCATCACGCCATGCGTCGACGCGAACGTGACGTCATGGGCGCGCTGCGACTCACTTGTAGAGGTCCTTGGTGGCCATGTAGAGCTCAAAGGTGGCTGTGCCCATGGTGAGCGACATGGCGTCTGGAGTGGTGTTCAGCTGGATGTCTGAGCTCTGGAGCTCACTGCAGAGCCGGCCCACCGTGTCCTGCACATCCGCAGACACCTGCGACAGACAGCGGACACCGCTGCAGCAGACAGCAGGCACCGCTGTGGCAGACGGCAGACACTGCTGCTGCAGACAGCAGACACTGCTGCGACAGACAGCAGACACCGCTGCGCAGACAGCAGACACCGCTGCACAGACAGCAGACACCGCTGCACAGACAGCAGACACCACTGCAGACGGCAGACACCGCCGCAACAGACAGCAGACACCGCTGAACAGACAGCGGACGTCGCTGTGCAGACGGCAGACACCGCTGCGGCAGATAGCAGACACCGCCGCACAGACAAGAGACCGCGCAAACAACCGCGCGGACCACAACGCGTTGGGGGAAACGGACGACAGAGGGCACAAGCAAACGACAAACACAGGGGCAGGACGCAGACAAATAACGCGACCAGTTGCACTGACGGCGGGCCCCACTGACGTCATGAGAGCCGCCCGTCCTGACAAAAGGAAGAGGTACTCGCAGACTCACGTACGCCAGAAGACGGCACGCATACAGCAGACAGATATACCCAGCCACCACATATATAAAAAATCCAAAGGTAAACACGGCAGACACGTTCGTTAACAAACTATCCGTACGCCTTGTACTGGGACGAGGACGTCTGCCGCAGATATTGGACACAGCTGCATAGAGGCAGCTGCACAACAATACAATACAGCCAAGCGAAGCTGATAGACTGAAAATACTTTCGGAAACGTTATACACCGAAATAGGCTGCGTGAGCTAAATTTTAGAGCAGGAGCCAGCGAGGTAGTCCAGTGATGCGTTATATGCGGGAGGTTCGCAGCCTTTTCACATTTGAGGAACACTCACAAAGACAGGGTGTTAGTAAACTGGTCGTTACAGAGGTTCATCCCCACTCGGTAAGTGTGCGGCGCAAGTACGACAGTGCATACACCACGAGACGGATGGTAGTTCAGGAACCATGCAGTGTCTTACATGCGGGAAAAGGATTCTCAGAGAAATTCCAGCAAGATCGGAAGAGTGCGGCAGGCAGGAATATGCTCAACACATAAGACGCGAGGACCTTTCCGAGCCAGTGATTCTAGCATGGGAGCGAAACTGCTTTACTGCGACATGCGGTAGAATACCAGTCTTCTCGTCCAGCGTGCATGCAAACACCCCGATCCCAGGCATTAAGCCATGCTCGATGGAAATAGCACATGTGACGGTGCACTCGCGCGTTTTCCCTAATGAGCAGTGTTTACCACCAAGAGATTCGGTTTAAAAGCACGATGTGCTATTATACTAATCACCAACTATATAGTTAAGTAACCAGTGATCATGGTGTGCTTGGTGCAGTGAATTGCCACAAAGTGAACACTTCTGGCTTCTGACAGACTGATGATAGCCATAACTGGCGAACGAGCCAACGCTCATCATCATTACAGTATGTATGTAAAGAACGGGTCTGCCACAGCCCGATCTCCTACCCGCCACAGCCTGGCACATTTCATCACTAAATTCGTTTGAAAACAATGAGCATGAATCTAATTACCCTCATGACATTCGTTTAAAACCAATGAACGCTGCTTTAGACAACATTCTATTCACATGAAGAGTTCGATGTTTGGCACGGAACTCATCTGATAACTGTCGGAACTGTCGGAAATGTCGAACACGGAACTGGCGTATTTTCTCGTCAGCAGTTCAACTTCGACTTTTTTATAACCGTTCACGAAACTTAGCATGCAGTGGTTGAGTTACCAGAGTTACCAAGAAAAGGCAAAACTAGCGGGGGTAGATCGATCTACAGAGGTATACTCTGACTGACGTAAGCCATATATCATCGACTATTTCTGCTGTCAGTTTACATGGTTGGTATTCAGTTCAAATCAAACCGCACACACGCACGTGCACGAACACGGACACGAGCACGAATACGCGTACGCGCACGCGCCCCCCCCCCCACACGCACACACACGCACACACACCGCACACCCTCACGCACACGGACTGCACACGCTCATGCACACGCTCACGCACGCGCACACCCAAACGCACATGCACACGCTCACGCACGCGCACACCCAGACGCACATGCACACGCACTGTGCACTCGCCGTCAGGTCACACGCACAAGCCACCCAAAAACGCCACTAGTTGAGGCAGGCGTGAGCGAGCAGAAAATGTCACCAATTAAGCTGGCGGCTCATCGGAATGTCAGCGCAATAGGAGCGTAACAAACGCAAAGCCGCACTCCCGTTCAGGTCATGCACGAATAAGAAGCCCCAGGGCAGAGAAATGTGCGCAATGTGCGCTGTGCTTAGAGTAGTTCATGCTAACACCGACCTCTAGATCTACTAGTGATTTGGAAATATCCTCCGACACCTAGAACATATGACAGAAGATGACAACGACAGGCCACCAGTCACAACAGAACGGCAGCGAGTCGGTTCTGCAAATCATGAACATGTTGGGTTATTCAAGACCGTAAATGACTTTGCTCTATGAAACGAAAAAACTTATATCTAACATTGTTCTATTATGACCAACTTTGCTAGCTCAACATTTCTTCTTTCACTCAAATTCTTAGAACTTTTTTTGCAGTACGGGGATTCAGTTGCCGGTTGATGGCAGAAAGTAAACGGTGATCCATATTTATCAGTCTTGCCACCTTGACCTTTTCCCGTGAAGGAATACAAAAATATAAATGTTGCCGGGAATTACCGTGCCCATTTTGAGCATCACGTTAGAGTGACAACGCAGTAATTAATGCATTGACCAAGCCATACTAATTTACAAAGCACCATTGACAAGCGTTTCGTCTGACATCCGTCAGGTCGCGTGTGCTCCGTACCGAGGATGTGCTCATTACTCTAGAAAAAAGGCTTACCGGGTGGCATTCTGCGCTCGTGCAGACTTGTGGAAATAGTAACAAACAGCTTTGTGTCTCTGGTGTTGAGCTTTTACGCAGTAATTGTCCTTCCATTGCGGTCCCTCTTGCTTAAAAGCCACTGCCCACTGAGTCCCTGAGTCATGGAGGTCACCGACCTAAAATGACCTCGATCAACCAATGACTCTGAGAGACATGCCGACTATGGTTGCTCTTGACGACGTTGATTCCAAGGCTAGATATCTACAACATGCTGAAGGATATTGGCAACTTTGACTCTTTCAAGACAGATCAAGTCGCTGACCTGAAATAGCTTTATTTTACCCAAGTTTATATATTTTGTGAGCCCACATCATGCCCTTTTGTGTCATGTAAGAAATAAATATTATCGCGTGAAGTTTGCGAGATGGGAAAAATATATATACTTTCACACCGGCTTTCCAGCTTTTCCATCGTATCTCTTAACATTGGTGGTGAGGCATACAAAGTAACAATACAACTGCAGTTGCACAGATTTTCTCACATGTACGTACAAGGTCCGCCCCACGCACAAAACCTGCTCTTCATACGTTGACACCATTCCACATGAAATATTAACAATTTCCCGCTGCAGGTTGGTCCTTGGTTTAAGGTTCTGCTCCCCCACTCTTAACCACGAACCAGCTCGTTTATATCACCACTGATTTTACAACCAGGCAGAACATCTTTTTGTTGTAATTAAGTTTCGAACTGAATTCATACTGCATGGCCAAATCAGCTGCGGTTGTGAAAATCCAGGCATGCTTTCTGAAGCACTGCGTAGTTCCGTCCTCCAATTTCCCGTAAACAGTAGAATTTTGCCAGCGTAGGAGTGCATAGTTACTCTTAACTTGTTCAAACTGGATTCGAGATAAAAGATGGAAAGTTCCTCCCCACGTCGAAATGGCAGACATTCTCTCTTTATAAAACTGCCTACGGGTGGTAAACAATCCAGTTCCTGCACTAAATTTGTTAAAGCGCTTGAAGTTCGCCATAGCCCACGTCAATGGCGGGTCAATATCAGCGGCCTTATTTTAAATGTTCAATAGACTTCTGATTGGGTAAGGTTCCTGCTGACGGAACTTTTTTAAAGATTTAATCCGAAGCTTCTGAGTGGATGGATTTATGGGACCAGAGCTCGCGCTAAACAGCGCTTGTTCTGTGAGCTCTGCCCCTGCCATCCGGACCGCGTCATCGGCAAATTTGGTGGCTAAAGCTGGACGTGCCGCAGTGCTCGGCACGGTCCGTCTTGCCCTATGACGTCATTTGACATTCATCGCGGCCGCTGCCACCTGCCGCAGGCCATGGCTGTCAAGGCCAAATAGCGAGCGCCTAGAGCGACTCGAAGTCACCCCGCCGCGGGTGAGTGAGTCGGAAGGCAGGCGCTCTAGCCAACTGAGCTATCGGACAGACATATTTAAGTTATGGCGTGAAATGGGAGCCGATGATAGTTAGTGGACGGACATGCAGTGTCTACTTCGATTGATCCCATTCGACATTTGGTGGTAGCCTGGCACGTTACATGGAAAAGGGATGGAGGTGAGTCTGGAAATAAAAGGGTCGGTTGTTCAAATGCTACCAGCTCCCACGTCCCCTCAATGAATAGTGGAATAAACGGATAGCACTGGAAACGTAATTATGCAGCAGCGTTTACATAACGGGGAGGCAACAAATGACAACACGACAGATGAGCGCAATGGTGTGGACTTTGAAAGCAAAATTGGAAAATCTGCATGAATAATTTGCGGAAGTCGCACGGCTTTCCAAGCGGCTCAATGGGAAAGTAGCGAGCGTCAACACAGCAGACTGATTTTTGCGATAGCTGCTGTTGCGTCATGCTCGCTTCAAAACTGAGTTTGCCTTACTATTTCATTACTGGTCGCCTTCGCCTCATCGCAAAAGACGAGCAAAACGTCTCGCTGCCGCTAGCCGCAGGAAACTACGCAGCCCAGCGCCGGGGTTAAATGCCTCGAGTGCGGGCCGCGATCCACTCCGGCCCGAATAAGGCTGCCGGCACCGGCCGACGTGTCCTTAAAGCTGCCTCTCGGCGACGTTAACAAGCAGCTGAAGCCGGCAGCCGCCGTCAACGGCAGACAAATTGCCGTCTCTCTCTCATCGGCCGACTCAGGCACGCTGCACTGCAGAACGAGGCTGCCGCGTCAAATGGACGTCTGTCACCGGCATCGATACTATAACAAGGTGTTTGTGTTAAACGTCGATACTACGAGAGAGCAGGCGCTGGTCGCAAATCGACGCCAGCTACGTCACCAGTGTGGCCGTCAGTCTGAGTTACGACAAGCGCTGCGACGAAACGGATAATTCCGTCGCCAGTTTTGAGTTCTAGCTGGACGCTTACGATTATGGCTTCGCCTGATCCAAAACCTGAAATTTGCTTTAAGCTATTTTGCCACTAGTGCCTTAAAGCTGTAATTTACCGCCCAATGTCCTGCATCTTGCACGCTTCCTCCGTGAATAAGCTTGGCGATATGAGATTTGACCACTTACAAATTGACATATAACAACATTTTAGGCGCCTTCATATGCCAGATGGCGTCCTTAGGACGAGCTTGGCTTCCTCTATATTACGGCTGATTTTGGGACCACGCTGCAGCAGCATATCACAGCCACCCTGATTACGGGGCACCAATAAAGGCTTTCAATGCGTGATACTTCCGATACGAGGCTGGCAGGATGTGCAGATGACGCCAGATGAATTAATGGTTACACTTAACCCTGGCAGTGACGGGTCTCACCCCATACTAGAGTGACGAGGGAGCGGGCGCACACAAGCCTTCCATCGGATATCTCAGTACAGAATAGTGATGCACAGATAAATGAATCATAGATTAGCCAATAAATGCAACTTATTGTATTCTGAACCAGTTCCATTCAGGCTGCTTGTCAAATTGACGTCGAAGTCATGTAAGCTATCGGCCAGTTTTTTAATTTGCTTGCAGCAGATTCACAGTTAAAGGGTGGTGTACCTTTTAGTGGAAAAGACTGTTTCAGAAAAAAAACAGTTTCTCTATTTAGTGAATAGTCTCCCCAGTACATCATTGTTTGATTGCGTCATGAAACGCTTGTGTGGCGTTGAGGTGCTGCCAAACCAGCCATGCAAGATTGCCCCCTATTACTCACTTGTAATACTTCAATTTCCCGAAATGTGGCCCTGGCGGTGCTTCAGGTGTTTTGCGGTACTCGCCGTTATGTTAATAAATATTTTCAAACATTTTCAAATCTGAAGCTGTCCCAGGAAAACATGACGATGTTTTATGTTGCGAGAAGCGAGCATCAGGCCTGTTCATAAAAATATATTTAGCGCGCACCCAGGTGTCCAGCTGAATACCCTTCGTTCAGTTGGAGGGGGGGGGGGAGGGGGGGGGGGAAAGGGGACAGTTAGACCCGCTCCTGACTTCTTTACTAACCTGACTACTAAGATAGCCAGATGCGACAAATTCACAGTGTGTTTTGGGCTGTACGTGAAATTAATCATGTCAAAATCTAGGGTTCCTAGGTCATAACCTTCAGGTCACATAAGGTGTAATAAGGTCAGCTTCAGGTTGGTGTCGTAAGTGCCCCCAGAACCTAAATATCTGTTCTGAGCAAAAGGTCACTGGTGCTCATTTAAGGTCAGTGACCTTTCTTGACCTTTCGAAGGTCATAGTGGCCAAAACCACACAAGAATGCTTTGAGTATTGCATTTGAGTAAACATTAAAAATTTCGCTACGCAGTATGTTCCTAAAAAAAATGCTGGCCTGGATCATTTCAGGTCAGTGATCTATTCTGATCTTTAAGAAGTCCATTAAGGATACATAATGCAGTTCCTATTATAAATAAGTTCGAAGAAAGCACCAGAAACTACCCGCGTAGTAAGCTCCAGAGTAATCATAAAACAGATTGGTGTTGACCCTCGTCTAACCTTCGTACCTGACTCTCGGTCAATGGCATTCGTTCTGTCAAGTATTGTGTGGCTTAAAAACTATCTAAAAAATGTATGGCTTCGTCTAATGCTACGCTGTTGGATCAGATTGACCATGCCCTACAGATTGTCTTCGCTGAATCCATAGCCTGATTTTGACCTGCCATGGGCCAGCGACCTGGTAAAGTGCATATCAATTATTGATGCCAAACAATCCGCTGTTGCATTGTCCGCCTCTAATGCGGCGCATCTCTTTCAATTCAAAAGACATCCTGACTGCATTTACGGCTGACGAGCCAGCCAAGCATGTCGTAAAATCGGTTACAATTGATAGAAGGGGACGTCAAAATGCAGCTTGGTCTGCAGTTCATTAAGTTGCAGTTACACTTAAAGAGAAAATTTATGGGATGGTGGCAAAGTCTTCTCTAGCCAATTACCCGCTTCCCATGTGATTCCGCCCATCCCCGCCCACTGCTCATTATCAGTTGCATCCGCCCGTTATCAGTCTGTTTACAGTTTCCCTGCTCTCAAGTTCTGAACTATGGAAAAGCTTCAAAAACGTTAACACCGGAACTTACACTTTTCCACCGACATTTACAAAATAATTGTGAATCGAGCTGATTAGGGCTAAAAGCTGCACAAGCAGCAGCGTAGAGCATTTCTTGTGTAGTGTCTATCTAATATTTCGTAAACGTATTGCCCTGCCCGTACACATACCCGTAATTCCCCCCAAAATATGCACCCATCCCAGCCCTTTACACGTTACATAAGATTAGCTATGGTTTACCCAACCCGTTAAATCCCTCAGTTGGCATACTCCGCCCGCCAGCTAAACAAACACGGCGCAAAAGGCCTATTTTCCAAAACCTATCATAATTTGCTTGAGCCGTCGCAAACATCAAGCGACCGAGATCTTTAAGGCCCAAGAGATCTCGGATTTTTCCAAGAGGAATGGTGTCTTTTAAAGTTACAAATCCTTAACAGCATTTCCAGTCCCTGCAAAGGTATCCGGGATGAAAAAGTCCACTTATCCTCGTAGGAGCTGAACAAGCAGGGGCCGCTTACCCCGCAATCCATTATTCATAATGCAGTAACAAAGCGTCAACTGAATCTCACATCGGCGGTATGGTTGCAAGCCCAACGAGTCTCTCATCCCCGTGTTATTCACAAACAAGCACCAAAAGTGGTGGTGTAAGTACAACACCAGTGCACCAGTGGTGTAGGTACAGCGGGCCGCCAGCCGGTGACGACTGGGCACCCCAGGCAACAGGGCACCACACTCGTTCTCGACAGCAATGGAGACGATGGCATCTGGCAACCACGGTGCTGGTCGGAACAGACTCTAGCTTGCGGTACGTACCAGCTTCTCCAGCTGCTTGTAGATGGTAGCGAAGTACGGCACGCCGACGGTTTCTGCGGACGACAGACACATCAAGTGAGCCGACCCGGTCGGAAAGAGTGCCATAAAGGTGTTTTTCAGCCTCGTGTAATCCGACATTGATCGGGCCTCTCAGCGGCGCGCCATTGATCTGAGGGGCAGATCTGATCCCTCCCCCCCGGTTATCTCAAGAACGGCCGAGAGCAAAATTCAAATTTCAAATGGCAGTCGGTAAGGCCGTGGCGGGCGGTCTCAGACCACACAACAAACTTGAGCGGCTTCCGCCGCCTCGTCACAGCGCCGCAGTGGCAGATCAAAGCCCCGCCGCCCGCTGCCGCCCGCTGTCCGGGCCCGCTCGGGCGCGGGGAATATACACTGCGGCGGATTTCAGGCCATCATTCAGCGTCGCTGTTACAGAAAACTGATTGAAACTTTGAACATCAATCGTCACACACCCACCCACACCCACCCACACCCACCCACCCACACCCACCCACCCACACCCACACCCACACCCACACACCCACCCACCCACCCACACCCACACCCACACCCAAACCCACACCCACACCCACACCCACACCCACACACCCACACCCACACCCACCCACACACCCACACCCACACCCACACCCACACCCACACCCACACCCACACCCACACCCACACCCACACCCACACACCCACACCCACCCACCCCCCACCCACACCCACACCCACACACACACACACACACACACACACACACACACACACACACACACACACACACACACACACACACACACACACACACACACACACACACACACACATACACACACACACAAACACACGTCTATCGTGGTCTATTTTCACGTCTATATAACGTCTATTTTCACTAATAGCATATCATTTTTTAAAATTTAGGGCTATAACAATACATGTAAAAGTCGGAATGCCAAGTGTGAGTTGCAGATGTATGCTAAGATGTACTTGTATATACGCTAAGTTAATAATGAAGGTCATCAGTTGGCAGCGTCCTTGGAACCAGGTAGAAACGTTCAAACTGACCAATTAATAGCTGTTTTTCGTGGGCAATCAGAATTTGCCTAAAAAAATAATTACATATGCTGCGATGTGCGTAACTGTTTGTTGATTATATACGGAACCAAAATCATGAATACAGATTCCGGCGATTTGTAAATAATAGTTTTGCTGAGTCGTACCGGCCAGGTCTAAATTCAGCGTTTGAAAAGCTCTGATGAGCTGGCAGATTGGGTTCCAGACGGCCGGGCAGGACCTTACTGAATCCCAAAGAACACAATCCGCTAATCGCTCTCTACCCGATGCAACCCATTGCCTTGGAATCTCCGTGAAGTGCTCTCTCTACCCGATACAACCCATCGCCATGGAAGCTCCGCGAAGTGCTTTCTCCACTCGATACAACTCATCGCCATGGAAGCACCAAGTCCTGCACGCAAAATTTGGCAAATGCGTTGCAGAACGGCGTCAGCGGAAGAGCAATCTTTCTAATCATTTTTGTTTGGGTTATTTTCAGCCTGCATGACAAACATTTAATCCCAACCACTTAGAATGCTACGCTTGGTGGAATTCCATTCTCTGTAATACGGATTTACTCCGAATGAGTTGCATTTAGACTTCGGGGCGCAGGACAACGATAGGAGAACAGCAGAAGACCGGAAGAAGAAAAGATGCACGTAGGTAGCGCATTTACGTCTCAACGAATACCGCTTTATCCTGGTTTTTCACAAGAGCATCGTGGAGCGGCACCTCTGCGACAAAGGCCACTATCAGGTGGATTAGCACTCAGCTAGAATATACAAATCCTGCGGCTTGTTATCTCAATACGCATACTTCAATAAGAGTGCCTCTGAAAGTGTCATTGCATCACAGAGTTACGTGGGCAAAGTAATCGGGGTTATTTCGTTGTCATGTCGGTGTATGCTTCTGAGGAGCCAAACAAAATTACTGGTGTCAGGTGGGTGCTGTAAACAGCGACCAAAGGCGTTTACAGACACTTCGCGTGAAAAATGTAGCCGTGCTAAGTATTCCCTGCCGTCTAACATTGCAAACGGATGGCATTCCTGCACACCTCACCGACCCCCGAGTCTGCTATTGGGCCGTGCACTCACTGCATAAACAGCTGGTTGTGGTGGTTGTGGCCGTGGAAGCAGTGACAGCTGACCTCATTCACTAGCCTGATGAGGGCCTGCAGCACGGCCGAGTCTTCGCCGCTGGGGTCCAGCTGCAGGTGGTCGCGCAGCCGCGAGTACCTGCCGGTCGGAGGGCAAAGGTCGGCCGCGCCGGAAGCGGCTGACATCCGGCCACGCCTCCAGAGCGCACCCGCCGCAGGGAAGTCGTGCGCGCGACCGCCTCCCGAGACGGCCAGTTTGATTGTTCTTCGAGATGGAGGGCAGGCCGGACACGGGGCAGACCAGGGACGGTGATGGCACACGTGGGCCGCACGGGAAGGCTAGCCCATGGCATGGCCGCCGGATAAGGACCAGAACAAGGAAACTCGATAATTTACAGTCGATGCTTTCCGTGCCGTTTTCATACAGTTCATGTTTAGCTCCACCAAATAGCGAGGCAGTGCCCCTATATTTAGCAATGCCGTTCGATGCCAGAGGATGAAGAACTTTGCCAGAAGACGATATACGGCATCGACATATGGTGTTTACCAGTCTCCCATTCGCACGACGTCTTTCCAAGAAATGTCCCAAAAATGTAACTATTGACTGGTATATGCTGGGACTAGAAAACTTCTTTCACAAGCATGATTTGGAAGTATGGTCTTCCGCCCATTGTAGAGAGGCGAAATTAAGACTGGGGGTAGGTGTAATCCCCCAACTCGTTGGTCGTATTGCAAATGCAATCAATTGAATACACCGCAGGCACGTGCTCAGGGGCGATGATGATCACGACTAGTCGAAAGTAAAATCACCAGCGTATCTGCTTGTGAAAACCTTAGTTCTGCAGCTACTCAGCCAGGCTAAAGTCCGGCCCTCTTCGTTCTGACGCCACGCCTTGCACGCGGAACTAGTTTGACACTCTTTCGCGGCTTGTGTTTTCATGCAAATGGAGGGCTGCTACTTGGTCCGTGAAATGGTCGTTGATGGTCCAAGTTCTGGGGTACCCCTGAGTTTCTGTGAGCCTTGAACCGATGTGTGCGCCAAAATCTTATGAGTTATCAGTAGTTGGCGAAAGGCGAAACGTTGCTTCAAAACATATATTCATCCTGAAGAGGGACTGTTGTTCACGAGTGTATGAAGCCGTTTAACACGGCAAGAGTGATTCAAACTGCTCGGGACACTAATTGAACGTGCTCAGGGTGGTTTAAGCCCTAGCTATTGACGTTCCGTATTTTAAAGACAAGAAAGCATGCTTCCATTTCCTTTGTCTCACTTCAAACAAATCACTTGTAGATTGAAACAACTGACCACCAGTAGTTGTTCAACTATGCCCACTTTTGTCAAAGCTGGTACAACATTTTTTAGTTGTCAATGACACACCGTCTTTCTTTCTCTTCCCCTTCTTTAGCAAAACCGTCCGCAACGTTCATTTCTGCCCTCACCTTTCTTGGACCGGTAAACAGCAGGTCCTTTACTTTCCCCTCTGCTTCCCTGAGAGACGTCTGCAGTGGAACTTACAGCCCCCCTCTCTCTCAGCACTTGGGACCGCCCCTGCAGCCGTCGCTTCCCTGATAGATCTCTGCAATGGACCTTACAGCCCCCTCCCCCCTCTCTCAGTACTTGGGACCACCGCTTCCCTGAGAAACCTCTGCAGTGGACCTTACATCCCCCTCTCTCAGTACTTGGGACCGCCCCTGCAGCCATCACTTCCCTGAGAGATCGCTGCAGTAGACCTTACAGCCCCTCTCTCTCAGTTCTTGGGACCGCCCCTGCAGCCGTCGCTTTCCTGAGAGACCTCTGCAGTGGACCTTACAGCCCTCCCCCTCTCTCACTCCTTGGGACCGCCCCTGCAGCCGTACGTGCACGCAATGATGGCGCACCAGCCCACCGGGAGGGGGGGGGGGGGGGGGGGGGGGGGTGGGGGGCACACCCAGGCCGAACACCTCCCAAGTCCAGTTTCTCATTGCCTTACGACCCGAGCTCCGCCCACTAAGGCGGTGTCATAGATGCACGCCAATGGGGACGCCTTTAGTTCCAAATATGGGCACGAGTAGAATCAGTTGATCCAACCCCATGGGGACATAAGACGCGCGGGAACCGCGCACTCGAATATTATTCGAATAACAGTTATTGGCAAGTGATCTATAACTAAATACATCATCACTGGTCACACTACCCACACGAGATTGGGACCTGCCTGTTTACCGGGCACACAAGGCCATCAACAGCGCATCGACCGTTGCTATGCGTTGCTAGGACAGCATCGACGGCTTATTTGTAAACAAACGCACTTACCTCGCCTCTCGGCCGAGCAGGGAATGGGCTTGGGTCGTGACGTCTTGGGCAAGGAATGGGCCTAACCCGAAGCAAGGAATGGGCTTCCATTGGCACATGAACAACGGGACTCCGGTTACAGCGATTCAAAACAAAAAAAATATCACAAGGGAAGCAGTTAAAATGCAAAAGTTGTTTGATAGACGTAAGACATTATCAAAGCCGGCAGGTTAAACAAGTCAGGGAGTTTTGATTTACCATAAGCTCTGTACCACTGCCGACAATGAGACGCTGGCCGTTCGCCCATCGTTTCTGCTCGGACCAGCGTGCTCGTAATTTTTGGAACGGAGCAACTACTGGGACAGAGCAAGTATAAGGACAAGGCAGCATTCGAAGAACACAATATTCAAAATGAAACAAGTGTTGTAAAACAAATACGGCAACAAAACAAGAATCGCAGCACATAGAGACCTACATTCGAAAAACCCGTTTATCCTAACACGACAGGCATTGGCATTGAACAAGTTTCATGACAAAACAAGCGTGGCAACATAAAAAGAGACTCAGAACAAAACGAGAAAAAAGCATCCACCAAACCAATACAGAGGCCTTCCATCCCAGCACCGAGGAGAGCGCGGCCAGCGGCAGCCCCGCTGCTGCCGCGGAGGCGCGCCTGGCCGTAGGGTGCGACCGGCCGTGGGGTGCGGCCGGCCGTGGGGTGCGACCGGCCGTGGGGTGCGGCCGGCCGTGGGGTGCGACCGGCCGTGGGGTACGTCCGGCCGTGGGGTGCGTCCGGCCGTGGGGTACGTCCGGCCGTGGGGTACGTCCGGCCGTGGGGTACGTCCGGCCGTGGGGTACGTCCGGCCGTGGGGTACGTCCGGCCGTGGGGTACGTCCGGCCGTGGGGTGCGACTGGCCGTGGGGTACGTCCGGCCGTGGGGTACGTCCGGCCGTGGGGTGCGACTGGCCGTGGGGTACGCCCGGTCGTGGGGTACGTCCGGCCGTGGGGTGCGACTGGCCGTGGGGTACGCCCGGCCGCCCAGCGTCGCTCACCACTCGACACAGCCCTTCTTCACCGTCTGGCTGATCTCGGTGCGGATCTCGCGCTGAAACGGCAGCACGCGCCGGAAGATCTCCATGCCGGAGAGAGCGGCCAGGAACCTGTCGGACAGCGCTCTCAGAGGGAGGCCATGGAAGGGTTTATTCTTGCACTCGGAGGGAGGCACTGTGTTATTAATGAGATGTGGAGCGCGCACCACCGCCGGGGGCTATATGTCAGCCGAGGAAGGGAAAGAGAGAGAAAGAGAGCCACTTCCAGGAACTTAGAAAGGGCCACTCCTAGGGACACTTCGAAACAGCCAGCCAGAGAGGAGGCAGTGGAAAAGAGGCAGTTGGAGGTACGAAATCACAGAAGAACACACTCAAAAAAGGCACCCAGAAATGAATGCAGTGAGGGACGCTTGGTGACGAAAATTCTGAACGGAGTATCTGAAGAAGAATGCTCAGAGAGGGGCACCAAGGCATGACGACACAGAGGGGGACCATGGCAACCGCCAGTCACAGGAACCACTGAACAGATGAATCCTCTGAAAATGCCACCCAGAGAGTGGCACTCGGAGCTGGTGCTCAGAGGGGAGCACTTTTAAATGACCTTAATCCATGGTGTTGGCGAAACACTTGGTAATATATCGGGCACGTGATTGGATAAAAAAGCAGCTCGAACAGCTCAGGCGAAGTATTAACTAACGCATTACGCGCCTCGAACTTCCACTGTAACAACACCAGCAATATTTCAGACACATTCTATTTCCGTCACCTTGTTTATAAATTATCGATACTGGTGACTATCACAACTCTGGCGGTCGATGCCACCCCCTCCCCCCTCGCTGCCCCCAGCCTCTCTCGGAGAGCGTGTGGGCTAGCCAGAGGCATCCAACATGCGAGCTAAATGTGAGCTGAATTCTAGATGCCGGCAGTTTACCTACAAAACCCTAGTCTAACAAGGACAAGTCATTGTTTTCCCCATCGTATTGTGCTCGTGGCCCCAGCCAGCTGACCTGCATGGCGCATCCCCACACCCCACGACTTCCCATCGCCAGAATATGGGCGGGCGGGAGAGCCGCCAAGCACCGAACATGCACTTGAACTAGAGTGAAACCCAAGTTACACACATTCCGCAAGCGTTCACGTGGCACGTCGTAACCCAAACACTGCCTCATCTCTTACTTTCCTAACCTGGGGAAATATTGTGGCATATTGGTTACAAAGAGCGACAAATCTGTAGAGCCACGATCGAGCGGAAACAACTAGGAGTTGCTTTTCATTACCTGGAGAGGCTCTGAAATTGCGACGCACTGCATTTTAGTCTGCAAGAGGATTGCGCTCACAAAACATCCTGAGCGCCTTACTTTGATGCTTTCATATCAAGATGCTTCGACCGGTGATAAACTAATGCATACATTATTATGTAGTGCGTTGCCTTTACACAGTAACAGAGGCTCTCTTGTAAAGGAATGCTTAAGACATCTTCCAAATGAACGACGCACCTCCGTTCTGCTTTGATGAGAGGTCGTCCAAATAGGTACTCACTTGAGAAGACCGTCGAGTTTTCTGTGGGCCTCCTTGTTTCCTGCAGGAAAAAGCTTCTTTTGCTTTCTCAGGATGGAAAAGCTGTGGCCCAGAAAGCTCTTGAAGGATTCGGCTAATGACTCTTGCTGAAAATGAAACAAATCTGCACTGCACTGCAAACGCATGCTTGAAGTCAGAGGACTTTACGTGTTGGGTAGACTCGTAAACACCTATGCAGAATATGAAACGGGCTGGTTTGGGTATAGCTTTTGGGAAAAATACGAGCATGGACATGAATAGTACGTTCGGAAAATCACAGTTAGACACTTCAAGACATACTGCACAACGTCGCTTCCTGTGTTTTTTTTTAAAAGTAAATATTAGCTACATGCCCACGACCCTGGCAACGATCATTGAAAAGGTAACTTTTATTGTAAACTTTCCTGAAACTCTGTGATGATTTAAAATTTAAGCGCCGGAAAAATGAAAACGAGTGGATAGCAGGTGGATGCAACGGATTAGAGTTAAAATCAGTAAGTTGTTCAATGCATTAGCGAGGAACATTTTTCACATAGATAAAACAGTAGCATTAGCCTCATTCCTCGGATGAAAACCAAAAACCGCTGTGGGCCTCCTTTATCTCTATTCTCTTGGTTTTTATCCGAGGAATGACGCTAATACTACCGTCTTATCGACTAGAATTGAATAGCAAGAGGGTATGGGCACAGCCCCACTGCTGTCGGAGGCATGGGTAAAGAAAATACTGCCCTTCAATATCTCTGCTCATTAAAGTATCTAGCTCGTCGGCGCATAATGCTGCTGAATGTTTTACTTCTTTACTTCACCCCTAGACCTCAACACTTTCAGTTCTGACACGCTCACATAGACGGCAACGGCCGCGCTAAAGGTCAGGTAATGCCAGAGAGCGGGTAATGCCAGAGGGCAGGTAATGCCAGAGGGCAGGTAATGCCAGACTGCAGGTAATGCCAGACGGCAGGTAATGCCAGAAAGCAGGTAATGCCAGAGGGCAGGTAATGCCAGACGGCAGATAATGCCAGAAAGCAGGTAATGCCAGAGGGCAGGTAATGCCAGACGGCAGGTAATGCCAGAGGGCTGATAATGCCAGAGGGCAGGTAATGCCAGAAGGCTGGTAATGCCATAGGGCAGGTAATGGCAGACGACAGGTTGACCGAGCCGAGCAGTTTGGCACGTCAGGTTTTCACCGCCAAACTCCGCTGTTGACCCAGCAGTTAACGATCGTGTGGTGGGGTCAGGGCTCACACAACAAGCACTAATTAACGTGGCGCTTATCCAAGCAATACAACCGATTAGAACGCTCGGAGTAAATCTTTTATAATTCACGGCTGCCATCATCATAACGTACTACAATTTGGCGCATCCCATTGGTACAAGAAAACTGTCCTAACATAACAAATTCAGAGAGCAGTATCCGCATCTTCAGACCTCCGCAGTTCCTTCTGACCGACGTAGCTGTGTTAAGACAGTCCATCTATCAATAATGATATCCCTTCTTTAGAAAAAACTGAAGTTACCAGCGGGCTAGAAAGCCTCAGCAGCGGACCGAACAACTTACGCAGATTCCCATTGAGTAGGACAAAATAGCATTGTATGAAGGATTTGAAAGCAAACAGAGCAATAGCAAATGCAGCATTTCCCCGCGGTTTTTCTTGCCTCCTTTTTAAGGATGCATGCGTGCGTGAATCCAGATATGTGCTTAGCCTTAGTCTGCCCGGCCACCTGGGATGATATTAATATTCATGCCAAGTCCCAAACTATTCGCCCCTAAATACGAGGAAGTTTGTCAACTTTCCAGCCTTTGGCATTCGAAACAAAACTTTGCCACTATGACCTGACCCTCGCCCCCGCTGGCCGGCACGGGCAGCGTGCCATCACATTATTACAGCAAAGTTAATATGGATATCTCACAGCCTACCTGCGCTGCAATGTAAGGACAGCCAAATTGATCAGCCTATCCACTAACAAATATAACGTAAAGAATCATTTCTCAATAATGGACGGAGCCGGGAACTACCGGGGTAAAAAGAGCGGGAGAACGAGGAGTAAGTCGTTATCAGCGTATCAGTGGCATGTAGCCAGCTGCGCGAGTCCGAACCACCATGGCATGTAGCCAGCTGCGCGAGTCCGAAACCACCATCGCATGTAGCCAGCTGCGCGAGTCCGAACCACCATGGCATGTAGCCAGCTGCGCGAGTCCGAACCACCATGGAAACACGTAGTCGCATTGTTTTAATGCAACGAAAAGCTACATGCCACGAGAGGCCGTGTCATGCTGCTGTCTGCACATGGAAAGCTGTAATAAGGCTCATAATGACCGGCCAAATAACCGTGTCGGTGTCAGTCATACATTTAATGCTGTCTGACTGTTATCAGTATCTGCAAGTTCCTGGTTGATGTGCACTGGACCAGTGTATATAAAGACAGAATTTCGCATGCTAGGAGCTACGAAGCGTAACAAACCTGCGCTTTAGATATATTTTTAACTTTTGCTCGCGGGTGTTTTAGGAATGCAGCCATGATTTATTTTAACCTTGATTATTATCAAATAATGATTGCGTCGATTTAAGGATGATCGGCGTTTTTGGCGAGGAAAAACACCCGGCGATAAGTTGATCCATGCATCATAATTTGAATAAGCCGATAGCAATGCAAAGTTTTAATATTTTTGATACCGTATAAGTATGGAATATGTCGTGCGTCACCAACAAAGCTCCCGAAATACTGCACAAGTAGCCATTTCGTCAAAGATGAACGGACATATTTGTGCGTTAACAAAAGTGTCTATTTATTGCCTCTGGCTGCAGAAGCGCGGAGCAAGTTCTCTTCACGAATTGTCTAGATCCACCAATTACACATTGTTCGGCGGGTTGAGCTGAACGAAACCTGTCGGTCTTGGTAGCAGCTGGTTAGAAATGAATGAATTAGTCGTTAGTTACGTTTCCTGACCGTTCAGTGAGGGTTTCGTGTCACATAAAATTAAAATCAAAGTCGCCCTTCTTAGACAGAGAGCCTAATGAGCTTGCAAACTTTCTTGATCGGCTTTTGGTGCGCTGCCAAGCGAAAGTTTAATTGCTTCGTCGAAGGGCAACACGAAGCACTGCGAGCTCGCCTGTCGCCGGCTAGGCTCTGGCAATTCGGCAGCTCGTCTTCGCTGCCGCCCACATATTTAACAACAGGGTTTGTCCAAATGCGATTTGCGGTTGTGTGCAATTTTGGTTGCAGTACACGAACAGAAAGGTATGGGAGGGGGGGGGGGTGGCTCCAGAATGACAGAAGATCACATCGCGCGAGCGAAGCACGCCAGTAAGGCTTGTAACGATCAAGGTATGCAGCTGCCACACTGATTACCGTCATGTGTGACTAAGTAACGAGCATATCCATACCGCGTTGCCATTGAGATTGCTATTGATGCTGAACGAACAAACTGAAGTAAAAAGACTCTGTTTGATGCGTTTTACGTTGATCTGTTTTGTCAAAAATTATGGAAGCATCAAGCGCTGATTCTCGCAAGGCATACATTATCAGTACCTTGAAACATGTGAACTTCCTCCAAGAGCCAGAATACATTCACGGCGTTAGCTTCAAAGAGAAAATGGAAAGAGAGTAGAGCAAGGAGATGGAAGAGGGACATGATGATGACGTGAGGAAGAGACAGAGCCCTTGCATCTCGGTCCCGGTTCATCTGCATGACGCGGGGTCGTACGGGCGTGTGTGATGTGTGCTCAGTGCCTCACCTCCTCGTAGGTGAGTGCGTCCGTCGGTGAACTTGTCGTTGAGCTGCTTCAGGATCTTGAGCAGCAGACGGTAGTCTGAGCGCCGACTCCTGGTGCTGCTCAGCGTACGCGATCCACCGACACACCTGTCGTAAACGCCACGCTCACAGTCGGCTGCATAACGCCACGCTCACAGTCGGCTGCATAACGCCGCGCTCACAGCTGGCTGCATAACGCCACGCTCACAGTCGGCTGCATAACGCCACGCTTACAGTCGGCTGCATAACGCCGCCACGCTCACAGTCGGCTGCATAACGCCACGCTCACAGCTGGCTGCATAACGCCACGCTCACAGTCGGCCGCGAAACGCCAAGCAAGATATGTCATCGATGGGTAATTAGTTTTGGTATTGGTCACAGGGTTTGAATCATATAATCATAAAACTGCAATGCGCGCGGAATACGCCCACCAAAATTTTGCAACACACACGTAGAAACCTTTTACATTTCTTCCACATCCACATCGCTATATTTTGTCCAGCTTCTTTTCTTGATCTTGATGTTTCACTTTAAACCTGTGCCTGTGCAGCCCGTTGTGACCTTGTGAGACTGCGGTCTGGGCTCCATGAGACCACGCTCCCATCCCTGTAAGATTGCTGTCACGGCCTGCTGCAGCTCCGTGATGTCGTTTTCCCATCGCTGCGAGACTGTACTCACGGCCTGCTGTAGCTCCTTGATATCGTTCTCCCATCGCTGTGAGACTACTCACGGCCTGCTGCAGCTCCGTGAGGTCGCCCTGCACCGCGTGCTGGTGCAGGATGGTGGTGGCCACGGTCGGCAGGTCTCCGCTCCACTTGTAGGACGGGCCCTCGCGGCGGCAGAGGCGACACGTCAGGACGCACGAACGTGCAGCAGTCTGGCACGTCCTAACTCACGGGCCCAATATAGACCGGCTGAGGTCGTCACCAGGTCGGCCGCCGGGCGAGCGCGGTGTAACACGGCGGTTGAGCGAGTCTGGAGATTGGCTGGAGCGCTTTGGAGACAGCGGCTGGCAATTACTGGCAGAGGCACACCGCGCGTCTCACGCTCCTGCATAAGTCGAGCGCGACGACGCGTGAGCCTCCTTAAGCACAGGTTTTCTCATGAGCTGAGACAATCTCTCGGTAACGTTGGTGTCGGAACGGCACGGGGCTGAAGGGTGATATTGGCGAGGTGCACTCGGCTGGAAGGAGGATTGCAATCTGGTTCCGATCGATGACAAGAATGGCCTTTTCACCCCACCACACCCTTGGTTACGAGTCAAGACAGCTTCGAGAGTCGTCGAATGGGGCACAGCAATGCTGCCCATCCTGAGCATTACTCATGGCAAACGAGCGCTCATTGCAAACGAGCACCTCGCCGAAACTATTTACCAACTGTCTTAAAAAGAGGAGTCAACAGCCAAAGAGTCAACGAATAATTCCAACGAGGGCATCAGCTGACAACAGGAAAATTGTCAGACGTACAACAGAAAGCTGATACTCGTCGCTATTGCAGGCTTTCGATTTGAACACGACCTTCCAATTATTACCCTGAACTTGGAAAGTTCATGCTTCACGAACACCTCGATCATTTTCTGCTGTTGAATCACTTCCGACCATGTGTCTTCCTCAGAAAGTCCTCTGAAACAAAGCGAACTAAATCAGTACTTATGTGACACCCTGCTTTGCCCACGTCGTGATAATCTCCGTATGAAACTGACAACAAAGCATTGGATGTGTGGTGCCAGAGCACTAGGTTCAAACCATCGAGACGTGCAAATGCACTGTAACAGACTTTGGGCAGCTTGTCGTCGTCAGCCCTTCCCAAGAGCGAGGCAAATACACATTTTGTCATTCTCCACACCAGTGTCCACGGACGCAACCAACACAAATCTTGCGACTTCATGTCGAACGAGACTATGAGCACACACGGTAAAATACGGATCGCCCTCTATACTGCTCTCAAACGGAAACAGTCATGATCGCGTGCTTTCAGCTGGCTTCCCGAGCTAGTTGGATCATGCTCACTTTTACCCTCAAGAGCTATCTGAGGCCTTTCTAGCCCACTTGTTTTCACCAACAAGTTGAAGCCATGGTTCTCAACCTGTTGTCATGAGTTGCGTTGGGCCCACGCCTTCTCACATCTTCACAACAGGGAGTTACCTTGCTTTCTCATCTGTTTTCAAAAATGAGTTGAGGTCATTTTCTCTGATCTGTTATCACAAGGGAGTTTCCCAGCAAGCAATTTCGGTCAGAACCCAATCGAGATATCCTGGACGTGGCCCAACCTTCCGGTTGGGGATGCTCAAGATCAGCTCCGAAAGTTAGACACTGAGGTCGGGATTCCACTCGCTCTGGAACGCTTCCTGGGAGTCCCCAAGCGGGGAGCGTTCCCCGAGCCACCTAAACATCGAAAAATGACTTCCACAAACATATCGAAATCTGACGGTCGGGGACGTTCAGAGAAAATCCAAGCTTTCCCAAGCGATGGGCGATGGCAGGTTCTCAAAGGATGAAAGCTCGGGAAATCCCAAGCATTTCCCAATGTGGTTATGGAAACTTGGGATTTCGCAACCTTTTCCCAACCTTCCCAAACCTTTCCCCAAGGAACTGGCTGACTTGGTAGCAACTTGCTTTTTCGAGACCACACTTTCCGATCTCTTCTCCAGGGTACATCTTAAGTATTCTCTTACATTTTTTGACGAATAAGGTAAGACAGTCCTGTATTATTCATTTTCATGAGTAGGCTGAGACCTGTTTCTTTAATCTGCTCTCCCCAATTAGCCAAGACCGCGCTTTCTCACCTGTTCTCGCGAGCAAGTTCAGACCGTCGATGCCCCCCTCTCTTTCTCTTTCCGTCTCTCTTCTGTTCTGGGTAAGCTTAGGCCTAGGTTTTTCAGCTGTCCTCGCGAGTGAGTTGAGACCGCGTTCTCTGACCTGTCCTCGCGAGTGAGTTGAGACCACATTCTCTGACCTGTCCTCGCGAGTGAGTTGAGACCACATTCTCTGACCACATACACCTCGCTAGTGAGTTGAGACCACGTTCTCTGACCTGTCCTGGCGAGTAAGCTGAGACCACATTCTCTGACCTGTCCTCACGGGTTGAAAGCCACATCTTGAGGCGGATCCGGCCCTGGACAGCGGACTTGGCCGTGCGACCTTCCAGTGTGAACCACTGGTCCAGGCCGGTGGACGGAATATCCTGCCGGAAGGACGGAATGACGGTCACGGAACGCCCCCGTCACACGAGGCGCACGGACGCCAGGAGACAAACATACATCAGCGCTGGAAATTCAGCTGTTGGAGGTGGACTAGACACAAAGCGTGTCCTAATGTGCAGAGAAATGGAGACATCACACAAGTTGTGTGTTATTTTCGAAGGGTTTACGCGTGTGACGCTGTACTATCGTTAAAACAATGAAGCCCAATTACTGGCCGCTTGTTTTTCAGAATAATCTGTACTGAAGTGGCCATTTTGGTACCGAATGACTGCTCCTAAGCGAGTGCCGACTATCTTACAGGTTAACTCAAACGAATCCTGCAAGTTGGAGACTTATCCGGATTTCTGAACGGTCCAAGCAAAGTGACGAAAGCAATGTCACAAAGACAAAAATGGGAGTTTCAACACCAACAAATTGACGTGGTTTGATCATGTCTGGAAAATCGCAACACGCCACATGTAAGGGCTAGAGGAGGTCGGTGGTCTAATTCATTACACCGCTACACATCCATACATCTTCACATATCACACAGGCGCATCCGGTGCCGATCAAGAGGGACAGCTCACCGCGTATTATTTTCCCTCTTTCAGAAATTCAAGAAATTATAACTGAAGTATACCATTCATAGCATTTACATTTCGATATATGACCTCAACTGAAATACCAAGAGCCAAGCTAGGAGAAAGAACAGGAGGGGAAGTAAACAGAGGAGAGAACAAAAACCAGTGAGCAGAGGAGGGAGTAGGGTACAAAGACCAGTGAGCAGAGGAGGGAGCAGGGAACAAAGACCAGTGAGCAGAGGGGGATCAGGGAACAAAGGACAGTGAGCAGAGGAGAGAGCAGGGAACAGAGGACGGTGAGCAGCGGAGGAGAAATGTAAATACCAAGGAAGGAGCGCGAGCTTTCCACCCTGTCGAATAAAATCGGTTTGTGCATCCTCCGGATCAATCCATTCTTTGAATGATGCATTTTGAATACAACCTGTCCTTCTGAACTGACTGACTCCCTCCGCTGTTTACCTGCTTTAGCCTCAAGCGTTGTTTCAGGGATTGCCACGCGCCCTTTAGGTACATATGCATGCGTCGATCGCAAGTTTGCAAACTCAAGTGTCTAAAAAGTCAGGTTTAGCCGTTCCTAAACGCACAAAACACCACCGTGCAGACGAAGCTCATCTCTCACGCTGAACGAGCTGTCTTTAACACAGATATTATAGCTGTAAACGGCGCCTACTCCGAGGTCCTAGCAACAGTAGTGTAGCGCTAGTCGAAATTCTCCGACAGGCGTCCGGAAATGGTTTATGACTTGTTGTGGCGCCGGATTTTGCGCCACTCACCGAGAAGAGCTGAAGCTCAAGTTTGGAAAGTTGCTCGTGCTCTGGTGTTATGCTAAATCCACCACTCTGGACACAACCGTCGAGGCTTTCGGTAA
>NW_023596251.1:3258063-3292920 GCF_011947565.3 Pollicipes pollicipes
AAAACATCTGATAATACACGAAACAAGAACGCTTCATCGCATAATGACCGCAGCACTCCGGTTGCTTGCTCTATTGATCATGCTCACCAATGTATCTTATTTTCTGATGCAAACTCTTTATTTTTTTTCTCCCGAACTCCCAAACAACTAACGGATTGCTTGTTGCGTGTACGAGCTCATCCATGAGTCCGAATGAATTGCAAGCATCCGTGAATATGAGACGTTTTTTCCCATCTGCACAAGCATAAAGGTAGCTAAGATGTTACTGGAACCATCTTGTTTTTCGCGTAGTTTTTATGGTCAAAACACAAAACAGGTCAATCAACCCGAATGTTGCAGGGATCTGGACCTCAACAGCCCCAATCGTGGTCACTCCCATTTAAACAAGCTTTCTGGTCTGCACGCGCGGAAAATTATGTTCACATATACTCTGAAACAAGTGTGAAAACATGCATATCACTGCACCTTTTCACTAATTGTCTGGCGAAATGTCTTAACTAACATGTTGTTTCATCAACACCTCCCCTAAAAATGCCAAGATCAAACTAGCGCGTTTGTTGTCAGTGTGCATGCCGTTTGCAATGCTTAAAAAGGCTGAGGTTAGTTTGAAAACGGGACATTTGACTTTTGGAGCCCCTTTACATTGGCCAATAGCTGCTGTTAAAGGGTTGTGAAAGAGCAAGATTGCCTTGACATAAGTTTTGTGCTTTTGAAATAACGTAATACACATTTCACTCAGGTGCAAACGGCCATGGATCTGTTGTTCTGAAACGTTTTCCATCCCATAATTTCACGCGGGTATTTGCTCAGACGTACCAAATTGCAGCTTGCCTTCAGCGTGCTTGTATATTTGCATATTCCGCTACTCGCTTTGAGCCTGAATGACACGTAACAATTTTTCACCTCGAAAGATGTTGCGTTAAGCTTTCTTGATGGATACGTCTGAATAAATAGGGCCCTGCACGCCTGACAATAATAGGGCCCTGCACGCCTGACAATAACAGGGTCCTGCACGCCTGGCAATATAGGGCCCTGCACGCCTGACAACAATTTCGAGCGAAGCTGAGAAGTTTCAGGAGGCGATGACGTACACGTATATCCTGACCCGACTAGACCTGGCTCTATTATCTGATATAGAGTGGCACTGTCGTCAAAAATCCTGAAACCAACGCTGCTATTTGAATGTGCCAATTACGTCTATGGCTTATCGTGTCTTAAGTCCAGCCTATGGCCTTTGGAATATTTCGAAATGTACAATCTCGTCTCTTATATATAAGCAGGACACGTCGCAGTGGGATGGGACCTGGACCGCTGCCGGTCGGGTTAGTGTCCGTCAGACTGGCGTTGTCTGGTGCACAGGAGGCCAAGCACGCCCGGTTCCCTCGCGTGAGGGTCAGCCCGTGCGCGGCGTAGTCATGGCATCCATCAGTGCACCCAGCTCCACGGCTCCAGATTCGAGTAGTTCCGTGCCAGTTGATCTGGTGACGCCACGTCGTCGCATCGCGGGCGAGGGACGACTTTTGGACTTCCGATGACGTCCGTCTTCACTGCGGGTCGATCTGATAACGCTGTCTTCACTCGGTCGATCTGGTGCCGCCGTCTTCACTCGGTCGATCTGGTGACGCCGTCTTCGCTCGGGTCGATCTGGTGACGCCGTCTTCGCTCCGTCGATCTGATAACGCCGCCATAATTCGATCGATCTGGTCGTCGGAGAGCTGCCGGCTGCGAAGGTGCGACCTCAGCCAGCCGTCTCTGCACGGCCTCCTCCAGAACAGCACCGGATCGACCCCGGCTGGCCGCCACCGGCGACTCGCCCGAGCGTGGCGCGTGACGGCTCCAGTACAGCCGCTGTCAGCTGGCGCCAGCACGCCACAGGCGGCGACGGTGGCGGCGCGCGACCCGCCGTCTCCGCCGAGCGTTCCGTGAAGGCTGTCTCGCTGGAGCGCTCCATTAAGGCGGCGGGCTGACCTGCCGCTCCTGCGGTGGCCGTGTTGCCGGTCCGGGACGAAATCGGCCGGCAGGGCCCATCAAACACGGTTATGTGCTCCCTCCCAGTCTTGCTGCTGCGCGACCCAGACCAAACTCGGTAACTCAGTGCCCAACTGTGTCCTGACAGAACTAGAAAACAACGGTTAGAATGCTCTGAAGCCGAAAGACAATGGTGGACTCCCTAACCGAAAATGTCAGGTATCGCATTCCAGCGCTACCGTAATCGCGACATCGCCCGTGTCCTGAATCGGACCGCAGTCGCCAAAGAGTTGTCAAGTCCGGACTGGCCCAGGGAACATCCGGGCCCAGGTATAGTGCATGCACACAACGATCTGCTTTCAGCTTCAGCTTCAGATGATCTATGACCTCTATCATAGGTGGCACACAACTACATCCCGAAACCTCTCCGCCAAAAGCGGCTCGTCCCAGCATCAACATCTCATACAACTGGCCGCAGTTGGAGGAGCAGCAGCCCGGGACCGGAGCCGACGTGGGATAATCGTGGGATCCGATCCGGGATCCGGGGATTCCGGGGATCCGACGTGTCGGTCGCCCTGATCAGCTCAGCAGGGCCGAGCCCGCCCGCAGTCGGACCGCGTCGATAGCGTCGATCGGCGGCCACGGCTGCCCTCTCGGTGCCGCCGAGACGGGCTGCCGCCGCCGCCGACGCTCCGCCGCGCCGGCCGCACGGTCGCTCCCTGTCAGCATGTCCCCAGGCGGACGGAGGGTCCCGTGTCTCCAACTGGAGGCAGCAGCGGCCGGACGCGCCGTCTGGTCCAGTTTGAGATCGATGGCGGGGCCCGGTGTGGTGAGTGGCACGAGCCGCCGCTGCCGCTGACACACCTCGGCATCCCGTCACCTCCCAGCTCAACAGGTGACGTTTTTGTCTGTGTCCTTTCGCGTGCTGTCACGAACAGTCTGCGTGACTTGTGACGCTGTCTTGAAATGATGACAGCTATTACGGGCCAGCCCTGAAAACAAGGCATAGGGGCTGGGAATGAAATGTGGCGAAAGAGCCTATGGTGGGGACAAGTGTAGCTGGTGGCTGGGAGAGAGTTACGTCCTCATCGAGCTTCAGTTGTTTTGCCGCATGAATCTGTGTTATTACTGTACTGCGCTGAAACTGACCTCTTCGCATTGAAGCGTTTTGCCTAGTTGTGATAACGTCTTCGCATAAGCAGTGCCTGTGGTGCAACCTAACGATATATTTCTTTGGAACTTTATAATAGGTAAGAATGTGCTTCATTCCCTGTCCTAATGATAACGAGCGCATATATATGTATATATATATATATATATATATATTGATTAGATAATCTCACGACGTGTCCACCGCCAACAGCACTTCCATCGTCATGTACAAACACACGCGTACAGTGTACACAATGATATCTTAACACACGCGCGCGGCACAAACAAAATGGAAATGCAAGTTGTTCAGTGCATCAACGAGGAACATTGTTGGCATCAATAAGACAGTAGTATTAGCCTTATTCCCCGGAGAAAAACCAGGAGAATGGAGATATGACTGGGTTGACATTTCGGCAGCATGTCTTAATCGAAGCAATGGCAGAAGTGATTTGGTAAATATATATATATATATATATATATATATGTGTGTGTGTGTGTGTGAGAATTGTATGCATACATGTGTGCATAAGAAGAATATATATATATATATATATATATATATATATATATATATATATATATATATATATATATATATTTGGGTCACTTTCAGAATATATAGACATAAATAAATAGATATTCGTTATCTGCAACTGCATGCATACACACAGATATAGGAATAGCTCACTTTTATTTTACAACCAGCAGAGTCTTTTCAAATATTGCACATAAGTTTTTAAGAGAGCAAGAGACACAGAACACGTTACTACGCCTGCCGCTCGGAGGCTTGTATGTCTCCCCTAAGTGGCCGGCAAAACCCCTAGACTCTCGAGAAGGAGCGGAGCACACTCACTGAGGCGGCCAGCTCAGGCGGAAGAGCTGATTGAGCTCAAGAATGAAAGCAGACAACCCCTTAGTGAGGTCCGAAGCTGTCATACGTGTCGATCGGAGAGCCTTCAGCGGTGGATGATTGTTCGCGAAGGCGTGGTCGTTTGGCGTTGAGCAGTGGCCAGCTGTTGTGCCCCGGCGTGGAAGGCCGGCCGCGAGTGACCGCTCCCAGATGGTGCTGGAAAGCGGTAGTAAGCTCGCCACGATGACAGCCTGAGCTCGAGTGCTGAGATGGTGGCAGCCCGCGTGCAGTCATTGGGTGCCCCTAACAGACAGCTGATGCGCCAAGTAGGCAGCTGGGTGCCGATGCTGTACTTTCGAGTTATCCAGCAGCACCATCGGGATGCCGCTGGATGATCCATGTCCGCTTTGGGACCATTACAAGGGCAAAGCGGAGGTCCATTTACAAATTTCCATCGGTGAACAATCTGTAGTGAGTTTCTAAAAATGAAAAGCCGTAGATTTTTTAGGTAAATCGTACAGTTTTGGCGTATAATGGTATAATTATTTTTTCAAAGCAAACATACAATCAAGATATACGATTATGCGATTTTGGCCTCAAGACTGTGTTTTGGGATTTTCATTTCGGGTGTTGAAGTTGTGTTGCTCGCGAGCCACCGAACCAGTTTTTTTCGCTGATGTATTCGGAAGTACCAGTCCTGACAGCTCGTTGGACTGTACAGACGCTGTGGTACTCGGCTGGTTCAGCCTAGGTTGAAACATAGGTTGAACACGTCGTGAAAAACCATATGACCTTAAAAAAGTTAACTATGCCATTGACCAATGTTGAATCTGTTATTGGGGTTTTGTCCACTTAGATTCAGACGCTATCCTCTGGTGTCGTCGGCCAAAAATGAGTGTACTCAGTTGACAAAGAATCTTTTCGCTCAAAGAAAGCAACAACTGACGTCAGTGATCTGCACTGACCTGTGTATGCCGCCATCGGCTTATACCCGATCGTGCGGGTAAAATACCATTTGACCTGAGCTGATCTTAATCCTGACTTCACTCACCAAAATGGGCATGCTTATTCTCATTTAACTTTGCATGAGCTGTCGAATGACGTTTCGTTGGTCTCTCTGTCCCTTTCCTGTCCAAAGATACGAGGAGGGTTAGGCCCCCCCCCCCCCTCCCCCCACCTCTGTCGGCGAATTTGGCGCAGGCCCCTGTCGGTGCGCGGATGAAGTTATTAATGCCTTGACAGCACCTAGATGTAAGCCTGGAGGGTGCCATCAGCCAAGTATGATCAAGATCGGCTCCGGAAAAGGTGTAATGTCGGCCTAATATGATCGCTTCCTTCTCCCGGGGGTGTTACGTTGGGCCAATTTGAACGTCTTGACGGGGGTGATTATAACGTAGTGTTACATATATAATTGATTCGTATTATTCTGTGGATACACTTCCCGAAAGATCACAGCTTCTTCGGAAACTTCTGCAATATTCAACTGATTGCAGATAGCGATATCCGGTGCAGTGCTAGCAAGACGTCCGAGGCTTCCCTAAGTGTGAGAAATATTGGCCCATCCTTCAACGTCATACGTAAGCCGAGGCATCCGTGGAGCTAATGATCAAGCCCGAATAACGCTGTGGTTGGGACAGCTTCCGGTCACTGGTAAGCCCATGTGATGCGGAAATGCCATGGACATGATAGTAGGGTAACGGTGGAGAAGGCGCATCAAGAGAAATGGTACGGACAAGGATGGACAGGGAATGGTGAGAAAGAAGCGAAAGAAACGGACACAGAACAAGAGAGGAAGAGAGAGAGGATTAGAGAGAGAGAGAGAGAAAAAAAGAGAGAAAAGAGAGAGAGAGAGAGAGGGGGCATGAGACACTCGGCGTGAGTAATGGGCAAGATAAGCGGGACAGGCACGCTCATGTCAATGGACTGCCCCCGCTGCTTTTAAAGGATGCCGTATCACAGCCCACCGGTCAGTACCGCGTATAATGAACCGCTTACAGAAAGGCGGCATCTCGTGGTGTCCAGGGAAAAGCACCTGCCGCCACTCTGTCTGGCAGAGAGAAGCGCCGCGATTGAGGTCCGGGGCGTTTAGTCTCACCAGGGGCACGTTTCGTTGTCGGTCGTTTACCGCCTTGTAAATGGACGCCGTTCCCATACATTGCCGGCCATGTTTCAACACGTCCGCGGCTCTACGGCGGAACGTTGCTGTACTGGCGGTGACTCTACGGTGGAGCGGTGGAGCACTGGCGGTGACTCTACAGTGGAGCGGTGGAGCACTGGCGGTGACTCTACGGTGGAGCTGGGGACACTGACGATGACTCTACGGTAGAGCGCTGCTGCACCGACGGTGACTACGGTGGAGCTGTGGAGCAGTGACGGTGACTCTACGGTGGAGCGGCGGAGCACTGACGCTGACCCTGCGGTGGACTGACGGTGGACTGACGGTACACGTGCCGAGCGGTGCACTTGCGTGTGTAGCGGCGATGAGCGGTTAAGGGTGCCCTCTTCTTCCAACTCCCGCCGCGCGTCGCACCTTTCCCCGAGCCGGCCTGGACGGTCCGCTACCGGAACTGGGCACTTCCGGCCGGCACTGGTCACTTCCGGCCGGCACTGGCCACTTTCAGTGGTTATGGGCCGTGCCAGCGGGGATCAGACGGCCTGCGCCGCTCCAGCCGTGGTTATGGGCCGTGCCAGCGGGGATCAGACGGCCAGCGCGGCTCCGGCCAGTGCTGGTGACCGCGCTTCGTCGGTTTATTGGGGGACGTTTGGCCTACGGCGTGCCCGTGGCAGCAGACAAAGTGGCCTTCGTGGCCAACTTTGCTGCGACGCTGAGCTTGATTAACTTGGGGGAAATGGCAAGAGAAAGTAGTGATAGTGTATACCGTTTGGTTTAATGATGGAAGCCAGCTGGAAAGGATAGAAGCAATTTGTGTGGGCTTGTTTATGTCGGATCAAGTGAAAGGCAGGTTTTAGTATGTTTGGTGCGCTGCCCTCACTCGAATCATTTGTCATTCGGGTAAAAATATTAAAACCTTTTATTTGTTGGCATAAGCGATAACCAGGCACCTTTTTAGCAACAAAGTATAGAAGGTCATAAAAGGTCGTGTGTAGACATGGCCCTTCGGTGATTCTAAAATGCATGACCTGAAAGTGTTTTCCTTCATAAATTGGTTAGAAACGTACATAGGTCACAGCTATGCGGTGTGGTGTTGATCACACCATGTCACGTGGCTTCGGTTAAAACTATTGTTGGTTATCACTGAAGAAAACGAATAATGTGATAAATTTCTGACATCACTCCACGTCATTCTGATATACGTTGGTGCCCATTTTGGGATACCATATTTAGCCTTGGCTGGTCTAAGGCTCGGTGACTTATGCAACCGTTTTGTTGCGATTGAGAACTATACGATTTTGGAAAGTACATTATTCGCTATTAATCACAACACTATTCCAAATTTCCCGTCTTGCTCAACTTTCAGCCACCACACATTTGCAAACAAGAATAATGCGTCTTGGAACGGCTTAGCTCTCCGTGGTGCAGCATTGCCTGAATGTCTGTGAAGCTTACCAATATAATGGAGCCATCCATCGACACTTACAAATAAGGGTGCCAAATGTATCGAAATACGTCCACATCACCAATTTGTGCTGCGATCATTGACAGCACGGTCAACAACGGCGTGTCAGTTGGGCTTCGAGGTCCAGTTATTGGTTGAAATTCGAATCAAAGAAATGGAGCCAGTGGTGCCAGGAATTGGTAGGTGACCAAAACGACCTCTTACAAGAACTTCCAGAGGCCCAACACTCAAACATATGGTGCAAAAGGCTGGGCACTGAACGGGAACGATTTACACCTGTTATAAGTGTGGGCTTCTCGCAATGGTTAGACTTTAAAACGCCAGTCGTCCGGCCCCTGCATGTGGAGTTCGAAACCGGCAGCCTCCGAACCGCGCCAGCTTATCTTTGAGTGTTCTGAGAATCGAGCGGACGGCTTGGGCTGGCCAGCTAAAAGCGATAGAGATGACAGTGTACAACAGGTAAAATATACTCAATGAAAGCTAGTCTGCACTTCAATGATGAAAAAGCATAGGCATCGAATATTCCTGCACTGAGAAATCCCCAATTTGCCCTGGAATTCAAGGCTTGGCGGAAATAAAGTTGGGATGAATATGAGACAAAAGGTAACACTAAAAATATGTTTCGCTGTTGTTCCTAGGTGGGGAATAAGGATGTTTATTCGGCATTGAACGATTTTATGACTGCGTCGATTTTACACTCCTGAACTATCCTTTCTGATGCTGCCGATGTCCAAAAAACAGCTACTATGGTCGGCTTGATCTCCTCGTCCCACTCCAGTATTTGTTTTGCTATTGGACAAATAACGGACGAAACTTGCTGAAATGGAAGACTATTGTATTTAAAAGGCTAGTTTTAAGAAAAGTTTCCTGCATTTGAACCATTTTTCCCCGCCGGATCTTTGCCATAAATATTGCATTTTCGTGCAGATCAAACTGCACGCGTGGGGAGCGAAAAGCATCATAATCGTTTCAGGGAATTTTATTAAGGTGACAGAGATGCGTCAAACACAACACTGTTTGAACATGTGACGAAAGTTCTTTGTTAGACAACATCATAGAAAGCTAAAAGTGGATGGTGAAAGCCAGAGGGGGCCTTAGATATCTAGTTTGCCACCTTGTAATTCATGTACAGCTGTTTTACGAGTCGCTGAAAGCACCCAACGTGAGCAGTGCTTGCATTTGCGTTGTGATGAGGCTCTCGTACGGCACCAAAGCTGGCTTTTGCTTTGATAGCGTCGAGCGTCGAGCGAAGAGAAAAGAATTATCATAATTCGGCGAAAAGGCTATCTAATTAACGCCTCATATGCATTTTATATGCAGCTCCCATCACCACCAAACACTCGCTCTCGTCTTCAGAAGACCAATCAGCATACCTACATAGCTCACAACACATACGTCTCTAAGTACGAATAAAACAGGAGCCGTCGCTCACCAGATCTGTGTGATCCAGAGCCGTCTCGGTCCCAGAACACGCCTTGATGGCGGCGCCGGGGCTGGTGCACCAGACTCAAATGTTCGCTCCTTCGACTGTCGACTGAAGCGCCGGGGACGTGGCGCCGCATCGCCGACGTGCGGGGTGGAGACGCAGAGGCGATGGGGCTTGGCAGCTCCTCTTTCAATGGACCTTAACGAATCTAGTCGTTGATAGTGCTGAATATGCTCAGCCAACCATGAACAGAAACGTTGTCGGCAAGGTTCGCATTAGTTAATATGAAATGAAGCCACGCGGCCTTGGTTATGCGAGCAAATTGTGAACATCAAAGGTAGGTATTAATCTTATTTCTCGCATATCTGGTTGAGAAATACAAATATTTCCTAATCTAACTTGTAAGATGTTTAGATCAATTGGTGACTTGCATGAAATCTTAAGACATTTGTAACTACCGGGACATCTAAGGACAAGTGTAACTTCATGAAATTTAAAGAAATTGTCGACTGTTAAGCAGCAATTACTACTGATAAATAGTTTTTTTAAGACACATAGAACTGGCCAGTAATCTACAGCAGAGTACAAAGATCTTGATAAATGGAAAAAGCTCGGCGTGAAGTAAACCAGGCAACATGGATCGGGAAAAGTAATTACATTTAAGAAATAATAGCCAACAACCTACAGCGCAGCACAAAGATCTTGATAAAATAGAAAAACAACAACCAAAAAGCTCGGGGTGAAGTAGACCAGGCAAGTAATAAGCTGCAAACTTCAAACCCGATATCAAAGGCAACCTGGACATCCTGGTCATCGTCTAAAGCGTCCGGCTGTTTCGCAAGGTAGAACTGATCTCTAAGGGGTCTCCCGCAATTCCAGCTCTGCGAATTCCCTACGACCTTTTCATCTTACGTGCACCCTCTGGAGCTGGCTAACAAACCAAAGTTCTGGTATCACCACATCGATGTAGGACACTGTTTTTGAGAGTCGACAAATGACTTTAAGCACTATCACAATTGAAATGTTTATGGTCCAGGCTGTCAGTGATGTTTTTCCAAACAGCTGGCAAGATTTCAGTAGCCGTCCTTTGGACGTCAGTCTAGTGTTGCTCCAAGAAAAAACCCAAGTTTGCTTTGACGCAAAAATAGCAAAAGGTACTTCAGGAAGACAAAGTCGGCATCGAAAGAAACTCTTATGCACTTTCATATTAAGTGCAGACACCACCAGGACACGTTGCGAAGCAATGGTCTTAGACCTAGTTTTGCAGGCTGACCAACCGTTCCACAGCAGCCCCCCCCCCCCCCCCCCCCACTGACGTCGGTCGCTCACTGAGTACCTGGAAAGCGCTAGGCTCATGGCTATCTACCAAAACAATCGCCAACCTCGTGGCCGCTTCTCTCGGGATGAGGTGAGGATGAGATGAGGATGAGGCAAACGTTGCCTCGGCTACGACGTCACGAGGATCTCGTGATAAAATCCTCGGATGTGTTAACAGTTTGCTATTATGGAAAAAGGTGATTATGCCTGATTGGCAATTACCAGCAAATTGCATGACATCCAACAGCCAAGCTTGAGGCCGAAATAAAACGAACCGTGAAAATCACCATGGAGAACTCGGTCGACAACATCTGATGACTGCAGCACTCTAAGTGTCGCTCTTTCGCATTGTCGAACCCTACGGGTTCCCCCAAATCCCAAACCGGGCGTGCCGCCAAGCCCCATAGTGTTTGGGTGGATGACCCGGTGGCAAATTCAGCTGGCCGTTAGAACACCTCACCTCTCAACTCATTTCCCACGTGCCCGCGTGCCTACCAAACACAGACTCCCACCCTGGGAGTTTGCGGTCGGCTGCCCCCGGAAAGCTTCTGCCGAAAACCGTCATGTTCGGCAACGATGTATAGGAGCATCCCAATAGGTGAGGCGATGAAGTCGGTAGTGAACGTCGCGACTGCTCGCAGGAAGTTTGTCGACGTGTTCGGACTCGCGATGCAAGTTTTGAAGCGCTTCTTCGTCACTGTCCTTCCAACAATCATCTTCGGTTAGGCCACAACTGTTACTGCCAGCGCGATGGTCCTGCTATGGGAAGTGCCGTGGCAACAGCGCTAGCCAAAGAATTCATAAATGTACAGGAAAGTCGTCTTCCTATGGGTGCCAGTGACAGTACCAGCAACGCTCATTCGCTATAAAGACGGCAAACTGGGTATTTGGACCCTTGACAGTCAGTGTTCGGGTATATGCTTTGATATTCCAAACAGCAGACAGCCAACAATTGCAGCCACCACCGAAAGGTCCGGCCAGTCCAGTAACGGTCCAAACTGTTGCCAGCTAAAGCACGTAGCTGCTCAATGAACGGCTGTGCTTTAATGGGCAGTGTTCATTAAAGCGTAGCCCGCTTAGATGAAAAAGTTCAAACCAAATACTCAGGCTCTGCGAGCCGCCGCAGTGTCATGCGACGTAGCAGCGCGACGAAGAAGCATTCTCAACATTCAGAAGCATTTCAAGGCAAATGTTGTTTTTCCAGTGGGTCTCACGGTATGGCTGAAGAATGAAATACCTCGACGGTAAAACAGCCGCGAGGCAAAGTAGCCTCCCCGTAGAGACCAGAGTACTACATGTGTGACACGTACCTTGACTGACGATTGCATGAGGGCTGGAACGACCTCGGTGCCCTATTGGGAGTCGAGCCGGCGCCACCTGGGAGGCCGGACGGAAGGATCGATACGGGACCATCCCGCATGTAGACATAGGTCATGTACGTCGTGCATCAGAACCTATGCGACCTTTCTCAATAAACTTATGTTGGCGATACGAAGCGAAGCGTGCGCTTACGTTTAAATGGACATATACGTGATGCCAAGGATCTGCCCGCCAGGACACTGCCCGGTGACAATTCGTCCGTCAGCCGACCAAACGCACTTCCCATCAACCATCTGAGCCATCCAAACGCACTTTTCACCAACTATCTTGGGCGCTGCATGACCTACAGCAGTCGATGCGCCCTAACACCCCAAATAATAA
This sequence comes from Pollicipes pollicipes, assembly GCF_011947565.3. NCBI lineage: Eukaryota > Metazoa > Arthropoda > Thecostraca > Pollicipedomorpha > Pollicipedidae > Pollicipes > Pollicipes pollicipes. The sequence goes on from NW_023596251.1 coordinate 3,270,056, forward strand.
TAATCATCATCACCAACTATCTGAGCCACCCAAACGCATTTCTTAACAACCATCTGAGCCACCCAAACGCAGGTCTCACCAACTATCTGAGCCACCCCAATGCACTTTTCAACAACTACCTGCATACCAGCATTCTGCACAGATGCAGGGACGGGTATGACAGGAAAACTTTGAAGTCCTCCTTGCAAGGAGCACCATCCGCAGATTAGCATCGTCGTTGCCAACTGGCCCACACCGCCTGACTCCCTTCAGCCATCATGTCACCACTAGATGACGGCGCCGATGTCACGTTAGCGGGCATTTCCAACCTCCAGTGCGGCGCCGGCAGTGGCAGCGGCAGCAGAATTGCTCCCCTTTCCACCTTTTGAATTCTCCTTTTCAACCTGTCTGATGGTGAAAAACGCCCAAAAATCCATGTCCCCGGCTTTCGATCTGAGTGAGCTCATGTAGCTGCCTTCAGCCCTACAAGAAACAATTCAGTGCTATTAGGGCGTAGCGTCTTTTATTCACTCTCTGGATAGTCAAACCCTTTGTGCAGAGGGGATGTCAACCTGGGCTGGTCGTTGTATAGGAATTTGGTTTGCGTTATTCCTCGTCATTTCTCACAAGTAAAATGCCAACATTGCTGGAGATATTTACTCGTACCAAATGTCCAGCTTCCTCAGTCTTCTACCCTTCCATATTACGTTTACCATGTAGATCCTAGAAGCAGCAGGTAAACATGATAGGGCAAAGACCAAATTTTTGAATCCAGAGATGGTATCCCCCTTCCCCCCCAGAAAATTATCACGTCAAATATATTCAGCTGTGCGCTCTGCAGTGAATGTTCTGGAAGTCAACGATACCAACAGCGCCGCGCCTTTCCGGTGTCCAACTGAGACATGCTGCGACAATCTATTCCATTCATAGATTCATATAACCATCCGTCACGGAGCCCCCTGAAGCTCATGAAGCTCATGAAGCTCAAGCTTCAGGGCCCCCTGGAGCCTCCTGAAGCCAGCTTGTCTGTCCAGAACACGTAGGGCAATAGCACCCAGTGCGTTGACGATTTTCCATTCGATGCTGCCATTAACTACACCATTGCAGTGGCCGACGGGGCGCACTGTGGCGGGGGTGGATCAGCACATGGGGTCGCGTTCTTATCGACCGCCGGGCCGCGGCCGGGCCGCAGCCGGCCATGTTGCCGTGTTCCGGGCCGGTGAAATAGGATAGGATCAGAAAGTCCTGATGGCGGCCGCGGTCCGACCGGACTGGCCATCGTGAGATAACCTAGCCATCGGGTCATCGATCTCCGTTAAAACACCATCATGCCCTCTTCGAAGAGGTGGGTGGAAGCTGCCTCCATCGCGGTGCACGGGTCTGCCTTCTGCCGCCGTGGCTGGGCGTGTTCTATCGCGGTTTTATGACTGGGGAAGCGCGATAGCGACATAGTAGCTTTTAACGAGTGAAGTGGTGGTGACGAGCAATTGTGTACCGGAATCTGCGAGGGTCCGCAACTGTTAAGTGAATCATGAAGCGCTTGAGTTTGCGAAGAGTCGCTGTTCCCAAACGGCTGGCTGTGTTGTCGATGTGATGTGTTGCGCATGAGCAACATAGGGAGACCGGACTGGCATAAAGGAGGCACGTTGGCACCGACACGAGCTTACACCGGCTCACGTGGCCCGCCGTGTGATCTGAGACGGCGCGGCCCAGCGGCATCCCGCACGGCTGGCCGGCAGCCAGTCGCGTCTGAGTCGGCGAACAATTCACAAACACTCGTTTATCCACACCCGTCTCCGCGGTGTGGTTTCCCGGAGCAGTAGTGATCACTTCTGCTCATCGGTGGGTGTCTGTTACGTACCTGCGGGTAGTACATATGATTGGGCGACTATCACCATGTGGTTTTAGTTGCTTCTGGTTTGAAAATGTAAATTATAATTCGGTTATAAATAATACGCTCCACGGCAAGAACACATCGAACGATGTTCGCACATGTCACACACACGTATTCAATCTCAAACTATGATCAGCTGTGTAAGCTTTGCTATCCGGCCCACGGACATAACCAATACATATACAAGGAAGTGTGGCCACATTTTACCTCTGCTGTACGCGGGCCGTATGGTCCGAGGCTATCGTATGAAATAAATTGCCATTTGACCCCTGGTCTCACGGTGCTTCGATTCGCCATTGTTCTGCACGTTTGCGCCGATAAAGTCCAATCTGTGGCCCAGTTTATACAATAATCACCTCAGTGTAAGTGGAGTGCCTGCCGATATTTCGCGGAAATGAGGCAATTTCAAAATCCGGTGTTGAGACATTGGTTAGTGATGCATGTTCATGATACCAATCACGGTTGATATTATATTTATTAATTGTCACCGATCACCGTGATCAACGCGTGTTCATAACATTGTTATTAGATCACCAGAACATGCAGAACTGGCTCATATCTCCCCATTTATAAAATCTAACTCAGAAATGCGTATACATGCGGCATTTGAATGTCTTGTTTGCGGCAATGGCTAGCACAAACGCAGGTCTGCAAGATATTTTAATTGGTGTACTTCTCTTAAGCATTTCATACGTCTACGTATGGTGCTTTTCAAATTAGGACTATTTCAATATGGAAGTCAAGACAGACTGCTCATTGTACTTTGAGCACTGGTTATACTGTCCGCTACGTCATCTGAACTATACGGGCATGCAAAGCTACAATCGCAAAGCCACCGCCACTTGCTCACGAACACGACGCTGGTGCCAGACATGCCAGGCACCAGGTCTGCCGGTGCCAGGCATGCTAGGCACCAGGTCTGCTGGTGCCAGGCATTGAAACACGTGGCCAACTGACCTTAGACTGCTCCTTCCTAACACATACACAGCGTGACTGGACCGGATGACGCGGAAGATCAACGCGTGTCATGCGTTTGAAACGCCGGTTGCCGTCAGAAAGTGTGACGTTTTCAGAAAAGTGTGACGTCAGCAGGTGCGCATCGCACGTGCTTCCGACGCTTGGCTACATATAGGCTGGGACTATGCGCGCCTTTGAGGCGCAAGAAAAACAAGCCCACGTGATAAGTCCCTGAAATGAAAATCATCTGGTGGGTGACTGTAGCCCCAAGCGATGTCGAACACACCACCGTCGCTGGGCCGACGGCCGACCACACATTGACTGTAGCCCCAAGTGACGTCGAGCACACCACCGTCGCTGGGCCGACGGCCGACCACACATTGACTGTAGCCCCAAGTGACGTCGAGCACACCACCGTCGCTGGGCCGACGGCCGACCACACATTGACGGTAGCCCCAAGCGACGTCGAGTACATCACCGTCGCTGGGCCGACGGCCGACCACACATTGACTGTAGCCCCAAGCGACGTCGAGTACATCACCGTCGCTGGGCCGACGGCCGACCACACATTGACTGTAGCCCCAAGCGACGTCGTGTACATCACCGTCGCTGGGCCGACGGCCGGCCACACATTGAGCTCTCCTCCGAAGCCAAGCGGGACGGTCGATCCCTGAAGAGGGTTGTACGTGACGTACAGTACAGTGACACAGTCGCTCCCTGAGGAGGGCTGTATGTGACGTACAGTGCAGTGACACAGTCGCTCCCTGAGGAGGGTTGCACGTGACGTACAGTGCAGGGACACAGTCGCTCCCTGAGGAGGGTTGCACGTGACGTACAGTGCAGGGACACAGTCGCTCCCTGAGGAGGGGGTTTTACGTGACGTACGGTGCAGTGACTTGGCCGCCCCGGGCGCGGTTGATAATCTGGCTCATTCCCAGCTGACCTTTTCAGTCCGTCGGGCCAGGCCATGCATCTGCCGTCGGGCTCGTGCCCATTGCCGTTGGATTGCGAGTCCAAAGCCTCTCTCCTCCACCGCGGAGGCTGCAAATGAGACCGGCGATCCAGGCACTTGGCTGGCTATTGTGGGACACGGACCAGAGACTCGTCTTCTGCGTAACATACCGACTCTGCGTCGCTCATGCTCTGTCATCCCTTATTTCTAGCACACCATACCGAAGCGCCAGGAAGTTCCAATTACTACTCCTTCTACTCTTTCCGTGCGTTCTTGCTTTAACACTGAACGTGTTAACATGCAGCACTGGATATAACTGTGATTGGTATTCGCCTAGTGCAAATGGGCCGCATATCTCATTTCCGCTCCACTGTCGGGTCGCCCTTCTTGTCTCGAATCCATTACCTCTGGTGTTTTTGCATCCGCTTTTCAGCTATCTCTGTATGCAATGCCAGACTCGATTTAGACCAGTTCCCAGACAACCGTCAATGGCTTATGGCTTAGGCTACCTAGCACTTCTAAAAATGCAACACGGGCTAAAATATATGGGCTTTTGTCCAGGTGGTTTGATTAAGGATATTTCTCTGAGATCACCGGAAGATTCTGCTTGATGCAAGTCATTCCTTATTCAACCGGAGCTCTAAATAGCCCCCAGCAATTCCATGCCCACATTCCACGGCAGCTTCTTTCAATTCAATCCTTAAATCATTCCGTTTCTCCGTTCCCGCTCTGCTAATCTGACGCCCGACAGTCGCCCGCTCCCCTGCTCGGCAGCATCATTTGAAGCCGCGTGGCGCGCTGCCGTCGGCCGACAGCACACCGACCGCTCAGCGTGCCGCCGGTCTGCTTTGCGCATCCGCTCTGGCGATGCTGGTAAGATGACATCCCGGGGCCGACAGGCGGCGGTGCCAGACGTCCGGGGCCGCCAGGCTGGCGCCGGGCTGAACGTGCGTGGCCGACTCTGCAGTACAGCCTCCAGCACCAATTCATCGCGGAAGAGCCGGGGACTCAGGCAAGACTCTCGAGCCTGATCAAGGCGATGCTTGAGTCTGATGGGTGTCTTTGAGTCAGATTACACCTCGTTGGTAGCAAGGCCGGCAATGCATTTCACTCCACTGATAGGATCTCCAGTCTTGTATTCGGTTCATCAGCACCAGCAGTCTGCAGCTGCCGCTCACGCACCCCAGCAAACGTTTTGACTTCCACCATCCGAATGTGTGGTTGCTTCCACGTCTTTGTCCGGAGCTTCAGCTGCAGCAACAAGTGTTTTACCGGCCGTCAAGCATGCCGGGCCGCGTTGTCAGAGAGCGTACCCGTCGGCGGCTCTGCCCGGGCTCCGGGGCGCGGCTGCCTGTGGCCCGCGGGCGTGGTGAACGTGCGGTGTTTTCGCGGTGGTAGCAGCCAGGCGCTCTTTCTGGCTCACGTACCGACTTTTACGCCAGCATTTGGTCCATAATGGCGATAAGTGTGGTCGGCTCTTATTTTCGGTGATTTTACGGGTCTTTGGACGCCGAGCTGAAGCCATATGGTCGTAAAAATATCGGATGGCGTGTAGTTTTGCTTTTTAGTAGGTCGCCATGTTGCACTGCGTGACAAATAAGCTTCTTGAACTACCTACCGGGAAAACGTCCAATTCAGGGTAGGTGCGGCTATTTACTGCCATCATAGAAAATTATAGTTGCGTTCTCGCTCGACTCTTTTCGCCGAAAACACGTCACGCTCACTGATATGTGTGAGACGCATTTTAGTTTTCTGGCGATAACAATCGCTTTCCTTGTATGATTCGGAAATTTTTTTGCTTATTAGCTTTAATTTTCTTTGGGGCAGATGTAAATATTTAGTAGTGGAATAAGTTGTTAGTTGTATGCGCAGCCCATGCGTGTTCACACCAAACAATGACGACGAGGGAAGCCAATGTGTCGGGCAACGAACAGCCCAAGACGGGCTCACTTCCCCCATGCCCGAATTTGACCTCCTGGCTAAACTCATCGCCCGCAGATGGCTGCCCATTCATCGCCTTCTGCCGTGACCCGCACAAGAATGAGTCAGGCGCTGTATGCGCATCTCACGCCGGTCATACTGCCGCCACCGGTGGATCCTCCAATGTCCGGTGGATCCTCCAATGTCCGGTGGATCCTCCAATGTCCGGTGGATCCTCCAATGTCCGGTGGAGCCTCCAATATCCGGTGGATCCTCCAATGCCCGGTGGATCCTCCAATGTCCGGTGGATCCTCCAATGCCCGGTGCCCCAGCACCCCGGGGCAGAAGTCGACAGTCGTTGACAGTGGCTGTCGCTTCCGTTCCCGTTGCCGTTACCGTTGCCGTTGCTGTTGCCGTTGCCGTTGTCGCTCCCGTTGCCGTTGCCGCTGCCGTTGCCACTTCCGTTGCTGTCGGCAGCGGCCCTCGTTCCCACCTGAGTTCTGCGGCGTACACGCCTGACAGTGGCGGCCGCGGCTGGTGCACGGCTGGGGGATCGATGCCAGCGCGGCGGCCTTGGCCAGTCACCGCTATCGCAGACGGGCCCCACCTGTCGACAGGGGCACTGCCACTACCCAGCCACCATCACAGGCGGGTCCCACCTGTCGACAGCGGCTCCGCCAGCACTCGGCCGCCACCCCAGGCGGGTCCCATTTTGTCGACAGCGACTTCGCCATTGCCCAGCCGCCGTCCCAGGCGGGTTCCATCTGGCGACAGCGACTACGCCACCGCCACATTTCGTGGGTGGCTACCCACGAAATGGCCCGGAAGCTTACCGTGATTGTTTGGCCGTCTGATGCGTCAAAAAATGATATGGGTATGCGTTTGTATGTGCGTATATGCGTTTTGTATGTGGGTTTTTGCGACCAGACGTTCTCTTGCTGTGTGTTTTTGCAGATGGTAGCATTTTCAGGACAGTGATGAAGTGCATCCTCTGAAAATTTGGATGTCACTGATTTAAGGTCATGGATCGAAGGCAGGTGCGCTGCTTTCTGCCTGAGGCAAACACGGGAAGCCTAGTTAAGCTTCTCGAGGCAAGAACCATTTGCTAGCACTTGTCATGCGGTAGCCTTTCAGGCCGCGTTCAGAGCAGGCTGCACCCCGTGGTCATGGAATCCAATAACAGACGTGTTTGCTACTAAACTGCAACATTGTTAGTTATACATAAATTGCCAGAAACCTATGGCTGTCTTTCAAAACTGTCGTTAAGAAATCAATGTTCTTATTTTTATTTCCTTTAACTGTATATTGCAGGCAGTTATAGTAGCGAATTTTGTCCAGAATAAGTGCATGCTTGTCAGGTACAGTTTTTTCGCGGGCACATTGCATTTAGCATGATATTGTGTCGTAAAAGTATAATAAGAGCAGGATAACTCCAGCTCAACTGATAATGTTTGCCCGGGTATGCTGAGTTGAACAAGATTGGGAAGTGCTATTCTTAGTGACACATAGTGGCACAACTCAGATTGCCAGCAGCGCATGACTCCTCCGCAGCCAGCTGATACCGGCCGGCCAAAGTACCGCGCACGTTTGGTGCTTAAATTTGCGTCAGTGGAATGCGAATCCAGTATCTGTCCCTTTGGCTGCGATGGCAGCAATTCAACACCAACCACAATAACTCCATGGTCGTTTATTGTCAATAAAGGAAACTATTGGACCTAATCAGGACCGTCGCCACACCCATTATCGGGTTTCACTGATTCACGGTAGATAAAGAAAGAAAAGAGGAAAAGAAGGCGAAAAACAGCGCAGAAATCTTTCGACGCTTACCGTTCAGGCTGCCTTACGCGACATGGATTAGACAAATCACCCGGGCTGACCGTCTGACAACAAGTTGCTTTCAGGGGGTGAGAAGAATCTTACAATGCGTCTTCATAGCCACTATTATGTTATTAAAGAACGCTCATCATAGCACCATTGTATGATTATTGATGTGCCATAAAAACCGCAGTACAGCCTCGCGCGGTTACTGCCATGCCTTTGAATAAATAAACTCGGAGTTGACTGGCTTGTGGCCCGAACGCCTCGTGTCCACACGATGACTTCTTCCTCTCACTTCCGGTCGGGACTGCCTGGGTAGCAGCGTCAATTTGCTTTGATTCTCGTTTCGCTGTCTCGCTAACATAGCAGGCGATGACGAACGCATGCCCTGTGCGTGAGCCATCAATGACGCTTACACGACCATAAGGCGGTCAGTACCGTGACAAGGCAAGGCAGGGCAAGGCAAGGCAAGACAAGGCAGTCAGTATCGTGACGAGGCAAGGCAAGGCAAGGCAAGGCAGTCGGTGCCGTGACACGGCAAGACAAGACATGGCAAGGCGCTGTAGTTACTTCCATGATACGCCCTTCTTTTAGATGCACCTCGCTCGGTGTTGGTTATTTTGTGAAGTATCACTCTGATACCGGATAGTCCCCTGGTGCCGTAGCTGCATTTTATGATGTTTACATTCATAATAGACTTATGGTTTTCAATCGACTTTATAAAGCTGTCATATCCTTCAATTGCTCAGCACAGTTCAAAACACCCTCTTAAAGGTTTTTGTGGTGTAGCTTACGCCGCAAACTACGATAAATCAGTAGTAAGGAGAACTACTAGTCAGAAAGATCAGCCTGTCGACCACCAGAACAGCCCCCGCAGCCGGAGCCGCATCACGGTACAGCAAAGCGATGCGGCACAGTGTACCTTCCAGTGAGACGCCAGTGCCATCTATTTGCCGTGATGGGACTAACGGTCATGCTGCCACTGCACGGCGTTCCGACCGTGCTGTGCGGTCCAGCATGTCCAGAGCGAAGAATGCCTCAAATGCGTTCGGTGACGGTTGGCGTTTACCGTTCTAAGGTGGGCTGTGCGTACTGACGCCCGCAGCGCTATGGGGAAAATATGTTCTTATCAAAAAATCTGAATTAGCGCAGGCGACAGCTGAGCGTTACACCCTAGCCCCTTAACAACTGCGTTTAAACTCACAAGAATGGTGACAGTGGGGTTTATGACATGAATGCAGCGAAACACCACGGTTGCCTTTGACTATGACGTCGACAATAAACCCTCGCTCTGATAAGGGTGAGACAGGAGTCGATGCAACTTCCCTAAGGTTTTCTGGGGATATCTGTTTGGCATATCGTGCGATCGCGTCCAAATTTTCGGCAGTCTTTGGAGCATTCATTGCGCGTGTTTTAACTCTGCAAATGTATCCCTGGATTTTCTTGTTTCCGCGTAGCGACGGGTCTTAGAGACACTGCACTGCGGTCTACGGCTGGTGGAGGCGGCGGGCGGTGACCGACAAATGCCCTGCTTGCGAGCGGTTGGCCCTCGAAACACTCGAAAGGACCTATCAATGCGGTCAGATTCAAACAAGGAACACGTCCGTGCAAGTTTAATTCTACTTGCTTGCTTGTTCTTGTAGAGATTAGTATGTAACGCTGAATAACAATTTTGGGGGCAAATTATCTTTGACCTGACTTAACTTTGACCTGATCAACAATTGACCAACATAAAACGTGTGCCAAACACAGAATGACGTTGAGACAAACCCACTGATCTGTCAACGAGGTTCCATTTTTTTTAACTTGGAAACAGTAGGTGAGGGTGCATCGATACCCCCCAACCCACCCCCTCCGCTACATACGCACACAGCTCGCGTTACGAGAAAACGGTAGATCGGGGTGATCGTTGATCCTGCTGCCCAATTAGCACATACCATCTATGGCCACCTCGATGTTCTCGCATTGCGTCAGTTCCTCTGATGTCTTTCTCGATGTCAATGACTTGCGACGTCGCCTGGTCACTCACCAATCGCCTGTTTGTTTCGTTTCGAACGTGCCCAGTCACCACATCAAGCTTCCATTCTTTGCCACAGGGATCTCGAATCTCACGAGTTGTCTTAATGACCCCTATTTCAAAACAACTCTCACACGAACCCACTACCCATCTTGAGCCAGTGATCTAGCAGCATTCCTAAAATGTGGAAAGCCTAATGTGAGGTAAATTGTTTGCATACACCACCACGTAGGGGTAGAACCGGGGGAAGGGTGGAGATGGAAAGGTCACGACACCTACTTGGCATGAAAGTTTGACAGCAGCCAAATGGTGATGTAAGGAAAGAGTCAGCCTCGAAACGTGACCTGTCCCACCCATCTTTGGAACATTCTGATGGCTCTACATCACCAAAGCGTCCAAGTTGTGCTGTCCCAACAATTGGAGGCAAAGGTTCTTTCACACCTGATTCTACGTCCGCACTACATAACTTCCCCTCATATCCCACGCACAGTCATCCGTGAGCTTCTGTCCTCCCATCTCTCTTGGGTGACTCAGCACGTCTCAGCACTGATCTCTCATCCATCACACCCAACCTTCTCACCTCTCACACCAGACCCGCCACCACTCATTCGGATCTCCGTGTCCGCAGGATCCAGGAGACGGACGGCTCGTTCTTTGAGGCGTTTGCGTCCTTGCCATGGCGACAAGAGAGTCGCCGCATGCAGAGCCTGAAGGACGAGGAGTTGCAGAAGGACCTGCCGCCGCCCAGCGAGGTCTCAGCAGGCATCGAGCCGCGCCGGCTGGTCATCACCCAGCAAGAGGTCAGCAAGGAGAAATCCTCACCCAGCGGGTGGTCAGGGGAGAGCGCTCAGTATCATCAGGAGGTCAGGGAGGGGACGTTACCTTGTAGGAGATCAGAGGACGAGGTCATCCCTGGAGTGATACCAAATGAGAGGAAAGGGAGGCGTTGTCACGTAGACCGAGCTTTGGACCCAGTATGCACTGTCACGTCCGCAACCCAGAGGCGTTGCAATGCATAAGTAAAAAGGTGGTACGTTTGTAAGGCCAAGCAGGTGGGATTTGACATGCACGTATTAATTCATCCCACCGTAGCGTGTTCACTTTGCGCTGGGGCCGAGTGCACACCGAACCACCAGCAAGACTTCATACAACTTACATAACCTAAATGACATCCTTGAGTGATAACCTACAGAATGCCGCGGATTCGTTCCGCTGCCGTTATTCAACTCAGCCTTTTGGTTCGCTCACAAACAAACGTCCGTTGAAGGCAAACCTACTTCCTTTGCGGTAGAATCATGGGTGAATTAGGTTCAGTTTGAGACAAGTCCGGTGTTCCCCTCAGCTCCGGCTGGTGTTCATTCAAAGTGCACTTCCAGCGTTTGTGGCCCATTTTCCTTGCTCGTTGTTACGTTGAGGGTTGTTCTCAGGCGGACCACGATATTTGTGACGCCTGCACCACATTTGCATGCTGACCGTTGCCGCCTTTCCTTGGTTCCCCTTATATTATTCCCAGACCGATACAACTAGGACCATGAGCCCCAACGCTTGAGTTTGCATATTCAAACGCTTAAGTTGACATGCCCTGGAAAACTTTTTGCACTGGAAATATCTAGAAGTGGCTTTAGGTGTTATTTGGGAGATGTAAACCAGCTAAAACGGCTGTTATTGCATGCGTGCTTTTACATATGGCGCCCACTTTTAAAACCACGGGTTGGCTTTATTGCTCACTGTTATTAGCAGTCCGAGTACTACAAAAAGGCACGGTGCAATCCCCAGCGTAATGGGTCATTAGCAATGTTTATTGAATACTTTGGATTATCGTTGCTAGATGTAGAAAACTGAAAGTAATACCACGATGATTCAACGGCAGTTTCGCTATCATATGTTTCATCAATATCGGCGAGCTCATATGATATCCGTTAACCTTACTGTAGGTCATACACTCGATGTTAAATACACGCCTGTCTCGAAGGCTGATAACGGAAGTGACAAAGCTGGACCACATAGAATGTATTGAATTAGCGACGGTTCAGATCTCCGTTTAAGCATTTTTGGACAGGTCGTATGTGCATAACTTAAGGAGCGCGACGTCCCAGCAGTGCCCGAATACTGCATAGGCGGGCGTACCAGTCACAACGGCTGCTCCCGGTTATCAAAATATAGGGAAGAGCAGCAGTTGTAACGGTCTATAAGCATCTCAACGTAGTAGCATGCAGGCCCTTTGCCCGATCATCCATGTGACATCCGCCATTGATCTAAGGTATCGCCAGAGGCGGATACAATTAGCGGAGCATGAAATAGAGGGGCAAGCAATACTGTTTGCATTATAGTCCTTTTCAATGCCAAATGACTTTGTTTGCATTCCTTCTGTACAGTGTTCAGGATCCTGCATTTCTCACCAATGCGGATGGGTTCATGTATTATGTGGGCATGTTATATCCACTTGATTAAAATCCACCTTAGTTCAGATACGAATGAAGCAGAATGTTCCGATTCTTTGCATTTGTATTATGGTGTTTACATATAATAATGCAGTAACGCATCTTAAGAATGTCCTTGTAGATATTCTACATAAATACTTCGAATGAGACTAAAATCGCCTTTTAGGACTCGAAATCGAGGATCCTGACGGGCCAGATCTGAAAGGATGAGGCGCGGTCTATGCAAATGTGTGTAAAGTTTACCGGCCTGAATTCTACTGCAAAGCTCTAAACGCTGACACAGGTATTGTCCAGTCCTTTCTGTTTACGGAACTGATTAGCAGTGTGTATCATTTGTTATATCTCGATGAAAGCCATCGGATTTTTTTTTTTGAAACCGCCTCATTTTGAGTTTATACTTACACTAACCGTCTCAGTTGTTACCTTTTGTCACATGCTATCTTCAAGAATACAGCCTTGCTTTTTCTCGCCGTGATGGATGAAGTTTCTATTTCTTAGGAGGCAGGCAAGGAGCTTTGATATCTGCTCTAGTTTTTTAAATGAATTGCTGCTGGTTTTTAGTTTAACAAATGTGGACTAAAAGCCCCATGCCTACTGTCACCATAGGAGGCGCGCGATGTGTTCCGCGGTCGCAACGGCCACACTCAAAACCGGCTACACTGGCGCCTTCGTGGCTGGTGGTATCCCATGAAAGGGGCCTCATGCGATGTACGTCAGGCTGCCCTTTTTGCTCTGTCTTAGGAGTCACATCTGTTCGTTTTGTCGTATGATGTGGGCCTGTTCTATACAACTATTCAGGGTTTCCCAAATAAATCGTTTTCAAATAAATCATTTTCCGGTGTCTCAGTCGGCTTTCTTAGTCTCAGCTGACGACCTAAATTTCATGTGTTTGCTCTCAAAACGGCTCGCTTTCTTTCCTCTGTATTTGTAAAATGTAGGTAGCCTTGTTTCTTGGTTGGCTTCCTGGCTTTTCCTTGAGCATCAGAATGTAGATATTCACAAGCTCTTGCGCCCAGTTAAGCCGCTTGTTACTCCACGTCCCGTAACTTGGTGCACAACGCTTGAAACATGAAAGTACCAAAGCTGCCATAACCTGCTGTAAAGGCCTGCGTGGAATCTCGCTGCTGGCGTGAACCGCGGCCATCGCACCACGAATGCACTAGCCCCGAGCTGATTTATGTACGGTTGGTATGTGCGCTGCTCGGTCTAACGATCCCAAGTTAACCGCTCCGCACCCGTTCACAGCCGCATTCCCTATGTTGACACGAGCTGATAGTCCACCATGATCCCTGGTGGGGGAGGAGGGCGGCAGGGCAGGTCATTACCAAACAAATGGTTAGAGGGAGGGTCGGTCACGTATTGAGTCAGAGGGAGAGTCAGTTACATAGTTATCGGGGGGAGTCAGTTGCACAGTGGTCAAAGGGAGAGTCAGTTTTATAGTGGTCAGGGAGAATCAGTTACATAATTGTCAAAGGAATAATCGGTTACATAGTGAGAGAGAGAGAGAGAGAGAGAGAGAGAGAGAGAGAGAGAGAGAGAGAGAGAGAGAGAGAGAGAGAGAGAGAGAGAGAGAGAGAGAGAGAGAGAGAGAGAGAGAGCCAGTTACGTAAAGGTCGGAGGGAAAGTCAGCTACATAGGGAGTCAGACGGGGCAAATCAGAATGCTTACGAAGGTCAGCGCACTGCAATCCAAGGCCCGAAGCTCATGAGCGACGATTACCCATGTTTACGGACGCACATCGCTAATCACACACGGCGATTACGGCGCAGTCAACATATAACTTATGCATGTTTAGCTTGAAGAGGGTGCTTTATGGGTATGGCCCTTATCAAACTGGGCACTCTTTTTTCGTCATTAACAAGCCGTGCAGGCCCAATGCAGACTGAACGATTCAAAAACCCGTGAAGAGTCAAATTATCTTGTACATAATTGTTAGCCAGGGGCTGAAATGCCGTGAATATTGGAGGCAGAACTTCAGTTGAGAAAATGCAGGCATTCCCGGAAAAATGCCCCTTCGTTTGGTACCCGAGGGCTCCAGGGCCTGAGGGAATGCTCAAAGAACATGCTCCAGCGGGACTTTAGGAACGTCTTAGAGATGGTGGCAATATCAATTTCCAGGTAAATTCTCTCATTGCTTCCCCATAGAGTTCATGTTAAACATTTCACAAAAATAGGTGAGACATAGGCCCCTGCCCCCACCCCCGTTGCACTAAGCTGAATTCAAATTAAATGTGTATACACCTTTGAGGTGTTCAAGCTTTCCGACTGTTTCGTGCTCTGTTACCAAACGTTTTACGACACAACACGTGTGTCTGTTGCTGAGCGGGGATTGGGCTAGATGGAAACATTTTCTGGCCTTCCCTTTTCTCGCGGTGAGTAAAACATTTCGATTCGAAAGGACGCTTGCCAACCCTAGCAGATTTGAACGACTGACGCAGTACCAGCTAACTGCGCTGCGGCTGTGTAAGGTACAGCGCTGCTAGGTTAGGGGGCTGGTATTTGAAGATCGGTTAGAGGGCTGAGCCCATGAGGCTGGCCTTACCTAGCCAGAAAAAAACTCATTTCTTCCGGATTGTAGCCTGCTTTAAGTTGCATCCCTATGCTCAATTTTAGAAAATCCGTTTTTTGCAATATTTGATCCGAAAATTGTATTGCTGCAGAGGAATAACTGCCCATTTTAAAGCGATGTCAAGCTGCCTTGTTAGGAAGAACCAGTAATAGCGTGCATTTCAGAGAAAGACAGTTTGGTGGAAAACTATATGAAAGCTAATATAAAATAAAACGTTAATGTTAAAGAAATTCAACATTGTAAAGTATTGGGGCGAAGATGTTTTTTCCTCGCGAGCAGATATCCTTGCAAGTCTATCAACATATCTTCACATTCCGTTTACTCTGGAGCACGCTGCATGCAGTAGGCTGGTCCCATTTCTTGGCACCCTTTTTCGTGGTACAACCATGTAGAAGATATGCCGCCGAAGCGAAATGTAAACCGCTCCGTGCCACAAACTACTTGAATTGCTCCTGATAGCCCGGCTTGTTAGAGCGCCTGCCTTCCAATTCGCACACCTGTGGTGGGATGGGTTCAAGTCGCTTTAGACGTTCGCTTTTTGTGCCCGGCGGGTACGGCCTGCGCCGGTGCAGCAGCTGCGGTGGGTACGGCCTGCGCCGGTGCAGCAGCTGCGGTGGGTACGGCCTGCGCCGGTGCAGCAGCTGCGGTGGGTACGGCCTGCGCCAGTGCAGCAGCTGCGGCGGGTACGGCCTGCGACAGTGCAGCAGCTGAGGCGGGTACGGCTTGCGACAGTGCAGCAGCTGCGGTGGGTACGGCCTGCGCCGGTGCAGCAGCTGCGCTAACGGTCAGGTGACGTCAGAGACAGGGCGGCCGTGCTGAGCATGGCGGTACGTTAAACTTTCGCAGTAAAGTTCTGCCGTTGACTCGGGATTTTATGATCGGTTTGGGGATCACCAAATAGACACTGCTTAGCGTGGGCGCTCGATCCAGAGATACATCCAATCAAAAGTTATGCATCAACTCTTGAAAGAACTTACGGCCACTCCAATCATGCTGCGTTACGATCCCACACCCCGCGCCTCACTAAAAACGCAGTCCTAATGTTATACACTGGGAAAGCGGAGCGTATGTTTTCTGATCTATAGTCATGTGGACGTAGATGTGCGGAGCTCTCCCTTTTTCGTGAGAGTGGATGAACAAATTCGGCTGTTATGCGAAAGCTTGAACATTCCCGGAATGGCCTAACATGTCAATGACTTAGCATGACAAAAATGTTAGGCACATAATAGGGACCTTTTGGTATAAAATTAGCATGATACTTCTTGTGATTTGTCTAGGTACATAGCGTGTCGATTACTGAAAATACGGCTTGTCTACGTATTTTTGACTCAGGATTTTCTGTTTACAAATATACATTAATCGAACTTGTATTAGCATTGAGAGGACTCAAGTCAGCTTTTCAGGCCTCAGTCTTCCCTCTCAAAAAACGATATAGAAAGTGACGCCTCTGGCTAAAGCACCGTAATATTTTAAACTGCAACACAGCTTCCTGCCTCCAATAGAGTAATGATAAGTTTAAAACCCAGCAGAACTGTTACAACGTAAGGGGGAAATCCCTGCGTAAAAATGCAGAGTGAGTTGGGATAATTCATTATGGCTTTTTATACACTGCACTCGAGAGGATATTCTTGGGATGCTTTCTGCTTACCAAATGAGTTCTTTCCCAACCAGCAGCTCGCTTCGGGGCTGGTCGGCAAAGTTTGGAAAAGCTGGGGAAACTCCACAGTTCCCCAATTTTTGAAAGTGCTAGGGAATTCCCTAGGCATTGCTTGGGGAAGCTTAGAATTCCACTGACATTCCTTGACCGTCAAGTTTGGAAATCTCTTGCGAAGCCATTTGTCAGAGCGTAACCACTGTGTACAACTCAGGAAGCCCCAAGATTCCCTGACTGGCTGGGGAAAGCTTGGCCAATCCCGATCGGACTGACCATTTATCAGTGCGTAATCCCATAGGCAGCTCATACCAACCTACGGACATAGATAAGACAGCTCTGTCGGCCTTATTCCTCGGAAAAGCCAGGAGAATGGAAATATAGATAAGTTGATATTTCGGCAACATGCGTTTATCGAAGCAATAGTCGAAGACTATTATGCCTTTTGAAATAGCTGACTTCAGCTGTTGTTTTGATAAGGGCATGTTGCCGAAATATCAACCTAACGGTATCTCCATTCTCCTGGTTTTTCCGAGGAATGAAGCTTTTACTATTGTCTGAGATGAGCATTGAGATTAGATTAGCGTTAGATTAGATTACTATTGTCTAACTTTCGGCGTTATTTCCAAGCATTCCCCAACCGCTAAATAGGGGAACAGTCGGAAGACCACGACTGAGTTCGGACCGAAGCTGCTTTCTGGATAAGTTCCACTTTTCCTGGAACAGACCCAGCATGTCAATGCCTAAAGCAGTTTCCCGAATACCAAAAAGCGGAAATATAACCAACTTTGCCCACTGTCTTCGCCTGTGACGTGGGAGCAGCTTGATGTTAGTCCCGGAAAGATGCAGCCAGGTTTCCTTCACAAGTGATTTTCTCATTGAATTTGGAAAACATTGTTTTTTATTAGAAAAAAAATCAAGTGGTTCCGTCCCCACTGGTCTAGTTTGCACACGCCTGCATTCCATGGATATCCACGAGCGGTTTGTCTAAGGTTGGTAGGTCTGTTTGTAAAGTTGGGAGCGCCAGGCTGCAAGTCAGAAGGGCTGAAGCTGCGTGTTGGGAGGCCTGAGCTGCAAATCGGCTGGGAGGAGAGGCTCGTGCCCATCCAACTGAAAACAATCTTTGAACCCGAGCTCCATGTGGTACACGCCTTCCAAAACGTTCATGCTGTGTCCCAAACTTTCCAGAACAATTGCAGCGTGAACAGACTTACCGACAGCATGCTCAAGTTGATGAGCCCATCCCATGTCTGTCTTGAGCCCTGACTACTAGACTGCTAGTAGACTGCTACTGTTAAGACTGCGGGCTTAATCCAGATATACCCCCATCTCTGTGTCACGTTCAACCCCTCTTCGGCAGCGAGAGAACCTGTACGTGGAGGTGTTGTACACGGTGAAGCACAAGGTGGGTGCTGCCACCTCGCAGCACTCGGCGCCGGTGGGCGAGCTCGACGACTACGCCCAGGAGGCGTTCCACTTCTCCCGTGAGCAGCACCAGCGGATGATGACCATCGCTAGTGATGAGAAGGTGAGTGGTGGTGAGGAGAGGCTCAACGTCTTCGGGGCCTTGGGAGGCCTTGAAGGGCAGGCTCCACTCCTCCCGAGAATGACATCAGGGGATGGGGGTGCTGGCGATAAGCCGGTGCTGGTCAGGAGAGGCTCCACTCCTCTCGAGAATAACATCAGGGGATGGCGGTGCCGGCGATAAGCCGGTGCAGGTTGGGAGAGGCTCCACTCCTCTCGTGCATGACATCAGAGGATAGGGGTGTTGGCGATAAGCCGATGGTGGTCACTGGCTAAACACATCCCAACAGACAACATGTGCATTTTGCACAAAATGTTATCCTGAAGTGCACACGTATGTTATACTAGTCTGCTCTGATATGCTGGTCTGCAACTCCTCCATACGTTATACTAGGCTGTAAACACAGGCAGGTGTTTCACGAGATGACACCGGTGGATCGGGACAACAAAAATGGACCGCCATATGCGGCCGTTGTTTAAAGTAGAGGGTGTCCCGGGTGATAGCACACGCTTTTCTCAACACTCGCGAGTTTATGTGCTGCATTGTCGTGACTGTGGCGGCATTTCACTGCGGACTCGACAGCGCGGCACGAGCAGCGTTAGTGGTGGTCATAAAGACTTTACTCTCGTCAAATCGTAACCACAAAAACTGTTCCAGATGGGCCCCAGGCGGTCCAGTACGGCAACAGCTGAGCCCACGCTGGTGGTCGATTATCCGTTTGACGTTGTCGATGGTGATACCTCCCATTTTAAACATGAGGGTGACCTTACGCGCGTGCAGACTCGCTTGCCTGTTCACGCGGACGTGGCTCGTGGGGTTACCCCACAGTGTGCGGTCTTAGGTGACGGGTGGACGAGTGAGAAGCCACAGCACATCAGTCTTATGCTGATGTGCATTCCTTCAACCAGCTCAGTGAAGCCCGTGCTGTGTGCGGTGCCTTCCCGCCTTGCCAGAGCCCCTCCCCATCGCATTCGACTCTGTGAAGTCGCCCCCAGTGTCGCCCGGAAGGCTTTCAGAACGGTAGCGGTGCGGCGCTCTGGGTGTTGTTTACAGGATCCACGTCCTCGTCCTCAAATAAGCATCGTTTGTAGTCACGATTTGGCAAATGTGAGATCACTGATGACTGTCAATGTTTTAATCATGTTTTATGATTGAATGGTCATTTGACTGCCATTACAGTAGTTCTGTGTCAATGTTGAGCAAACCATGGGCTAACTTGTATTCGGGCCGCACTGTGTAAGCTGTAATTTTATATACGCAGCCTGTTTGTTTTGCCTTTCCGCGACTCATTTTCACACCTGATATCATGATATTGTTAAACTGAGAACACTCTGCACAATGAGGAAATCTCACTCAGTGTTCAGGTTATCCGTTCTCGCGGAAAAGAAGGGATGCTTTAGCACGGGTACACTCGTACTACTGAGGATCAGAAAATACGGGCACCACCTTCCTTGTTTAGATAAAAGGGCTGTTTTTTAGTGCTCATGTTGCGTGTTGAGCTGCAATACATTATGATAGGGGGACGGTCATGTGTTGTCTTCAGGCTTAGTCCGAGCATTTTCATTGGTTGTATTTCTGTCATGAGCACCCATGCTAGGCAGTGCATTTTTACAACGGAATCTGACCACTTTAAAGGAATCTTGGTGGCGGCGCTTAACCACTCCTTTCCGGAGTACTGAAGGTCGTTTTTTTGTTATATCAGAGCTCTCAAATCATAATGCCGAAATACCAAGAATCCATGCGCTTTTTGCTTACATCAACTTTCAACGCGTGTCAAAGTGTTGGTGGCGCCATCTGTTAGCGCGGTCACTGGTTCGCGGTCCGGTTACCAGCCTCTAGTATAATGTATTTTTCAATTATCTTCATCCCTGTTGAGCAGGTCGCGCACGCTCAGTGTACTTTACGTATGAGTACATCCTGGCGGTGCACACGGATTGTTTCGCCGAAAACATGAGTAAGGCCATCCCATTCTGCGTAAAACTGTTGCGTCTCGGGCCACTTTTGATGACTTCAAAACGCCACCTGTTTCCTTGCTCACAACCGGTTGGTTAAACAAAACGATTTTTTGCTAACACATCCTACTTTGAACATGCCACAAAATTTAGTTTGTATTGGCTTGATATGGGAACCTGCTCAGCAGCAAAACAATATTTGGGTTGGCCAAATATCTTCTAGCTGTTTTATTTTGGCATTGCGGACGCAAACTAAACTGGCCAATCTGGGGTACATCAGGTTTTTAGGTAAGGTATTTTAATGTTATGAGCTCAGCCCTCCCCCCCCCCGTCCCCAGCTGACCGATTTTAGAATGTGATACTCCGGGCCTCGGGTCTCGGGTGTTTGTTTTAAGTGGACACCTCTAATTTGGATTGAGAAGAAATACCGCACATTAAACGGTCAATAAAAGACTGTGGATTACAGATGTAATTGCGTTCAATTGCTTTTTCTGCACACAAACTGCTTGCAACAAATGTTCGCGGCTTCGAATCTGTATAACTTTTGAGCAGTAATCGACGGTCAAAACTACTGGATGAAAATAAATTCATCGAGCCATGTCATTTGGTGGCGGGATGAGCCTGGGCACTACTGCGTTCTCTGACGGTGTGATCACTCGTAATACGGAAGGAAAAGGTTTGTAAATAATGCTAAAAAAACTTGTTATTTGTTTTTGCGGCGGGAAGCTAGCGCCCCCGTTCGCCTACGGGGGAGCTTGACGGCCACGTGCCAAAATCATTAGAGCGACTTCATATGGCCGGCGCGTCGCAAGCGCCGCGGTCCGTCATTGCCCTCAGGAGGTCTGGTCTCCGCCAGAAACGAGCGCTCGCCGGCGGCACCAGAAAGCTCCCCGAAAATAAGTGCCGGGAGTGATCGGACTGCTCGCGCTGGTGGAAAGAGCCGCCATGTTGTGGCCGCTGCTCGCCCCCCCCCCCCCCCCCCCCCCGCCCAGCGGGTTAGGAGTGGGTGAATATAATTTTGGATGAATCCGTCGCCGAGGTGGAGAAGGCAGGTTTGCAGCAGATTGGGCTTATTGTGTCAGGGGACAACTAATGGCAGCATGTTTCCAGGAAATGCACGCCCTGTCCCAAACGGCACTTACCTTTGATACACGCCTTTTGAGACAGGGCATGCGACGTTCATGTGTAATCGGTATCGACCCTTCGACCTAACCACTGGCATAGCCGGATGCTTCTTTGTCCTGAACTTTAAGATCATGCTCTGATATAGGATGCGTCGGATGTATCGTCCAGATACATCAACATCGGAAATGAAGGTTAGCCCAGTGAACCAAGAAGAGTGACCGAAGGTCCCCGAATCTGACACTGACGTGGTCAGAACACAAGCTTTTTCAGCCTCAGATCGTGCGAACAGGTGGACTGGTTAGAGGTACACAGTTGATGTGCAGTCCGTCCACAAGGCGCGAAAATGCATGATGATGGAAGCTCTTGCTCACACCATGGATGTAGAGTTGCAGCGGATGTAGTGCTGTAGTGGAAATGTGTCGTAGTGGAAAACACGTCGTCTAATGCTGTGTTTTATCACTGATGGAGAAGCCGGGTGTTGGGTTTAAGCGGGACGACGGCGATCACTCGGTGGGCTCCGTCGTGGGCTGATCACATGAATGGGATTGCAGTAATAACAGCACAGGCTATTTAAAACCTACGTCGTCCTTGCCTGCTTTCGCGGGCTCAGTTGCCAATGAATGTGTGTAGGAACAGACATAAAGTGCACTAGAGACATATGCATAAGAACATCACGATCTTCAGCTAACGTTGAAGCCAAAGTCTTTTGGCATGAAGCAGATTTCGATTAAACACCGTCAAATATACTTGCAGCACGCGAAATCCAAAATCGACAAAGTATTGGTGTCATGTAATCAAATGAAGACGGCAGCAATAATTCAAAGCATGCTCAATTTTTGAGGAAATTTAATTCGGGCTATTTTTATGAAAATCTTAGTAAGATATGCGACTTTTCTTATGTCAAACAATATGAATGATAGTCAACATAATTGTAAATGGAGGTGAAAAGGGATGAAAATGAAAACAAGCCACTGAGTGTGAGGGTGCAAAAATTATGGGTCCATACGCCCGCAAATCTTGCCAAATGCGGCAGAGTTTGCAAATACAATTCTAGAGGTACTAAACAAATCAGTCACTATAGAATCTTTCCAGAACAAGCAGCATCGGTGGTATCATCGATATGCATTTAATTCAGCTACGAAAAATGACAACAGAAAACCGCAGCTAGGCATCTCAGAATAGAGAGACATGACAACCTTCATAACTACATGCAGATGGCTAGGGAACTGTTCATACCATCTCAGAATAGAGAGACATGACAACCTTCATAACTACATGCAGATGGCTTGGGAACTGTTCATACCATCTCAGAATAGAGAGACATGACAACCTTCATAACTACATGCAGATGGCTTGGGAACTGTTCATACCATCTCAGAATAAGAGACATGACAACCTTCATAACTACGTGCAGATGGCTTGGGAACTGTTCATACCAGATATATACCATACTTTTCACTCACTTCTTTAGGAATCAGCAAACCACTACCATCACGACTTTTTCCCCAAGTCTGCCTGTGAACCACATTTTGGCCTGTGTTCCATGCAATTCTGTATAATTGAACGATATTTTAGGGTTCTAATCTACCCACAACAACAGCACTTAAATTTTGAATTTGCTTGTAAGCTGCCTCTTAAGAATCACTGTTGGTAATGCAGAAAAAAACACAGGTCTTAACGCTCCGCAAAAATAACAAATCCCGCGTCCAGACTTACTGTGTCAACTTCGGCAGTGGGACGGAGCAGCCGCAAACTACACAACACGGCCCAAACCAAACAGCGCCAACTTCGTTCAGCCGGTGCGTTCGGCGTCTCCGCCGCCACACACCGGGGGCGGTAGCTGTCCGTCGCGCCGCTGGCCGTGGGCGTTGTTGTTGCCGGCTGCGCGCCTGGGGGAATCGGCCGTCAGCAGCAGCAAAACGGGAAATCGAGCTGCACCCTGGGGCGCCTGACGACCGTATGTCACGAGCTGTTGGTGCGGCGCCTGACGACCGTATGTCACGAGCTGTTGGTGCGGCGCCTGACGACCGTATGTCACGAGCTGTTGGTGCGGCGCCTGACGACC
>NW_023596251.1:3293797-3465772 GCF_011947565.3 Pollicipes pollicipes
GTAAAGGTCTGGCCAAACCATGTGCACCCAAAGTTTTTGACCTTAGGTCAGACGTGAGGTCACCAGAGACCACGAAAGGTAAAAAACGATTGGTCCAATGAATGCAGTTAAAACTTATGTCAACACATCAAGCCAGTTATTGGGAACACGGAAATAAGCACAAAGACTGTGCCGAGATCATTTTGACCATTTCTGTTCTCCCACGTGGGTCAGGTCAGATTAGGCCACCGGTCAAAATTGGTCCACCAGAAACCTACAAGATAGATACTTTTCTTCACAATGTGCTTCTGACTATGTTTATTTTACCAGGTGCAGCTGTGAGAGAAAATCATTCCGGACACAACAATATCATTTTATGGCAACCTAGAGGTCATCTGAAATCAGCTTAGGTCTAGTTCATAGCCTATTCAGTTGAAAAACTGCTAAGTGCTAGCCCGCTTTCCGTGGCCAACATAACACTTTTTGTTGTCGGAAATAGTGTATTGGACATCTACAAGTATTCAAGATTGCTTAACTGTTGTCTACGTAATACACAGCCCTTTGACGCTTGGCAATGTATTTGTATCAACTGAGAACCCGTTCGTTGGTACATCAAATTAGATGTTATCAGCTTTGCAAACACGATAAGGAGGTGATAAAACGCATTGCACTCGTTCATCTAGCTTCTCTACTGCTGGCAACATAGGCCATTGAACTTGGATGTCCTCATGTGACATTGCATGACCTGTTGTGAACTCAAAATGCATTATGATTTTATCTTCACACATTTTAAGTGAAATATTCAAAATACCCTGCGGCCAAAACCACCGAAAATTCGTCTATTTTGAGCATAGCATGTGTTTTCAAAAGGTAACCATAAAGGGGGTGATGACCTGGACCAATGTCATGTGCTCTGTGTTTCTATGATGGTTGTGCATGCACACAAGTTAGAAATATTTTTATCGTATCCAACACCAAAAGTGCACAAAATAGTGCAAACTTGCATTATTTAGGAAAATAGCAACAATTACCTTACTTCAGGTCAATGGTCTCGCATTTTCCGAAAAATCCAAACTATATAAACTGTAGGTACTATCATATTCTGTTACCATACCAAGTTTGATGATGACTCACAAAAAAGTTATGTGTGGGCAAATCGTTTGGGAGGTTGACCTTCATAACCTGATTAAGGTCAATGACCTGGGTAAAACATAGCTCCAAATTTCCACAAAGGATGCCTAGTTGACAGATGAGCAGCTACTGACAATTTCGTGAAGCTGCGAGCGTTCTGTTTTGACCTGTGCTCTTAAAGCTGCAGGGGGAAGTCAATTCCCTCCTCCCCGTGCTGGGCGCCGGTTAATCTCATGACTGCACACCGGCAGCCACAGCTGGTGTGCACACTTTGTCACTGTTCGCTGGCTTATTTCCGCCATTTGTTTCGATTACTGTTGCTTCACCGACCGTCAACGGCCGTTGTGTCATGTTTGTGATACATGCAGTCTCGTTGATCTGTGCTGGGTGTGCCGTTTGCCTGCGTGTATGTTCAGCTCACTTGCGCCGTTTGTGTATTTGTGTTCAGCTGGTCTGTGACGTTCGCTCATTTGCGTTTAATTGATATGCGTTATTTGCGCAGTTCGTCGGCGTGTTTGTTCACCAGACCACAGCCTTGGAGCAGTTTGCGCTCAAACGACCCGTGGTGCTGATGCAGTCCATGTTGATATGATCCGGGGTGTTCGCGCAGCGTATGTTGATCTGGCCTGTACTGCTTGCACGGCGGTTTGGCTGACCTCTGGTGCTTCCGTGGCGGTATCGCTGACCTCTGGTGCTTCCGTGGCGGTATCGCTGACCTCTGGTGCTTACATGGCGGTTAGGCTGACCTCCGGGGTTTGCACGGCGGATAGACTGACCTCTGGGGTTTGCACAACGGTTAGGCTGAACTTTGGAGTTTGCACGGTGGTTCGGGTGACGTCTGGCCTTTACAGGCGTGAGTACTGAGCTAACCTGTGTGTTTGCGTAGTTTATGTTCCCGCAACTCGCTTGGCTGAGCAGTAGCGCTTGGCTGAGCGGTGGTGGTTGGCTGAACGGTGGTGCCTGGCTGAGCGGTGTTGCTTGGCTGAGCGATGGTGCTTGTGGAGCTCACCACGTGTGCTTGTGTGTGTGGTCACGTGTGTTCACCACCATGGAGCTCAAGCTGATCTGTGGTATTTTCCGACGCGTTTACGCGCCCCTGACCTACGGCGTTTGTGCAGCACGTGCTCGCGCGCACGTGTGTGCGTGTGTGTGTGTGTGTGTGTGTGTGTGTGTGTGTGTGTGTGTGTGTGTGTGTGTGTGTGTGTGTGTGTGTGCGTGTGCGTGTGCGTGTGCGTGTGTGTGTGTGTGTGGTGTGTGTGTGTGTGTGTGTGTGTGTGGTGTGTGTGTGTGTGTGTGTGTGTGTGTGTGTGTGTGGTGTGGTGTGGTTGTGTGTGTGTGTGTGTGTGTGTGTGTGTGTGTGTGTGTGTGTGTGTGTGTGTGTGTGTGTGGTGTGTGTGTGTGTGTGTGTGTGTGTGTGTGTGTGTGTGTGTGTGTGTGTGTGTGTGTGTGTGTGTGTGTGTGTGTGTGTGTGTGTGTGTGTGTGTGTGTGTGTGTGTGTGTGTGTGTGTGTGTGTGTGTGTGTGTGTGTGTGTGTGTGTGTGTGTGTGATCAGCTGACCTGTGATGCTTGCGCAGCTTGTCGGCGTGCGTGTTCAGCTGGCGCTCGTCGGCCTCCTCCTCGGGCAGGCTGGAGCGGCTGACCCGAGGTGACCCGGGCGGAGTGCAGCGCTCACTAGTTGCCTGGCGCCGCGGCGCTGCCAGGGATGATGCCCAGCATGCAGTACGGGTCACTGAAGCCTGCCGCAGGGGTCACGCCAGGTCACACGGTGTCAACGGTGCTGAAGCTTTCTTGAGCTTGCCAGCGGGTCTTGTATGCGTTCATACAAAATAATTGCACAATTCAAGGACTGACAAAGTCAAATGCAAGTAAGATACAACGTGAAACCGTGACAGAACATGTTGAGAACACGCCTGGCCGTGGCGCGTCAAATGCCCCGAGGGCGCAGAAGCAGCCTCCTGACTGGTGCCTGCGGACTGGACGTCACGTCATGCTTAACCGGCACAAAGTTCCATCACAAAACGACCGGACGATGACGAAATGGAGCACCAGAGGTTTGGAGGTCAAGGTCAACCCGTGACCTCGGCTGTGCTGGTACCCACGCTAATGGCGGTGAGTGCGTCACTGGGGAATCCAATCCCTCGGTCAGTACATCAGGCTTCCACTCATGCACACGACATGCTCGCATTACATCATCACGTGCACATGGAGGGCTCCGACACGCGAGTGTGCGTGCGTGTGTGTGTGTGTGTGTGTGTGTGTGTGTGTGTGTGTGTGTGTGTGTGTGTGTGTGTGTGTGTGTGTGTGTGTGTGTGTGTGTTATGCAGAGGTTAACGGGACGACCATAGCAACAAAGTGACCGCGACACAGCGCTGTTATTCCGCTTGTTATTATTATTCTCCATACTACTCTCCATAACATGGCACCCTAAATATTTATCTACTTTCAGCGACTAGATAAGAATATTGCTGTTAAAATCTAAACCATGCAAAGCGTAAAGATAAGGATGTAACCTCTATCTGTCCTTTGAATCCTTTACATCACTCCGCCACTGTCCTGCCTCATATCCTGGCGTTGCTTCCCCAGCCGGGTTTCTGGGCGATACGTACATTCGGACCGCCCTCACGAGTCCGCTTCTCAGGGAGCGCGGCTGTCCTCAGCCGCCGCCTCTCAGGCTCAGTTCCTCGGTGTTCAGACCGCTCGTACGTGTCTGCTTCTCAGGGAGCGCGGCTGCCCTCAGCTGCCACCTCTCAGCCTCGCTCCCCGGTGTCGCCGAGCGCCCAGCGCTCACAAATCTCTGTCGCCCCCGGCGGACGTCCCCTCCCCCTCCCACGAACTTCCCCGGGCGCCAGCGGTAATTCGAATAAAAACCAGATTTTGCAGTCACGTCCATCCATAGGGCGTCGCGCGGTGCTGGAAAAAGTTATTCATGCATGCATCGCGGCTTAACAGTGAGCCGACGATGGGTTGGCACCAGATAAAATATGGAGACAAGAGCTTCAGACAACGTGATCAGACAAGTCAATAGTGAGAAATGCATATCAATGGCAAGACATGAACAGATGATAGCATTAAGAAGACGTGTCGCTGGATAACATAGCGAAAAATGTATTGCACTCTTCGGGCAGAGCACAGTGTACAGAATTGGGGCACCTCCTACCGGTAGTAAAACAAAACTTGACGTGAATCGGAGCGAATTTTTTGGGATGTCTTAAAAATGACTGAGGCTCATCGACCATTATCTGTGCTCAGCATATAACAATTACAAAGATGAGGTGAGGAGAGCACAATTCCGGCAGGTCGATTTGGCGCCTAGATCTGTCGTCGAGGTCGCGGCCCGATTACCTTCGACAGTCTCAGCTGTGGGGAAGGAGAGGGGGAGGGGGCGGGGCGCCAAGGCGCTGGAGCATCCGCCATGATTAAAGACAAACACCCTCGTACTGAAGTGTTTTGCCGGCCACATCAGACTGGTGAAGCCTGTATCCCGAGAAGGCTAGCGGCGCGCGGCGACGCCACGAACAAAACGGCGCCAACTCGTGCAAACTAGCGACTTAAACGATTCGCAGTCGGCATCTGCAGGCAAAAGTTGGCGTTTCGCTCTTCCGCGGAGAAACAACAAACTCAGCGGCTGAACAGTGGCGTATTCATAGCTATGGGCTTTTAAAATTATTTTGCAAAGCTTTCTGCGCCGGATAGCCTTTGCTGTCAAAGGTTCAAGCGATGGCGACTGCGCAATGTTTGTTGTATAAATCGGCTTCGTTGTGTGCGGTGCCAAGGAGCGGCAAATTGCCCAGGGACGGCGGAGATTGATCCCCTGCGTTAAAGACAACATTACACCGGTACTTGGTGCGGGCACCAATCGCTCGGAACACAAACACTCAAATGTTTTGAGTCGTTTTACAGGAGTAATTTCACACCAAGCGTTGGTGTGAAGCTACAACAAAGTGTTATGGCACATCAACGGTCGAACACGGGCGTATGACGTACCACCAAAGCACTGCACATGACACGCACGATACTATAGCACTATAGCGTAAATACAGTGCACTCCAGTACTTTTCCCTGACAATTACGCTGGGACATGGGGTTACGGTAAAATTGTACGGGAAATTGTGGCACATCACCCGAACCTTTAGTGTTACGCTTCGCAATGGCGAGGATTACTGGGAGTTTTGCCGCAGAACATGATTTCAACGACATTATGTGCTGGTACAAATATCTTGGCGTTGCAACGTCCTGTGTTATGACATGCTCACAACTGGCTAAACTTGACGGCAGAGACATGGGTTGGTAAGTTAATCAAGCCAGGTTTTCTGGTGCAATCGCGATGAGCTTCATGATTTGTTCTGAACGCGATTTAATATGCTCCGGGCATTCTACTCCCTCAGATCTCAAAATCGAGCAAGTTGGACACCTTGCATTTACAGGATAAATAGCCTATATGTTAACTCACTTGCGTCAAACTTGGAGGTCGTTAGGTGATGACCTTTGTGCCAAATGTGGTCAAACAAGGTCAAAGTCCAGATCGGTGTCTGAAGTTTCAACATACATACATATACTAAATAAATGGTAGCTGAGGTGCATTTCAGATCAGTGATCTATTTAATCTTCAGAAGGTCACTATGACGGCAAACCTGGGAGTTTGGTTTGACTATTAAGTTTCGATGAGCATCAAGGATCACACTAGGCGGTATGCCAATAAACAACGAGAAGTTGATTAGCGTCATTATAGGTCAGTAATCGCTTCGCACCTTTATGAAGTCCAAATCACACATTTGTTGACCTCCCTGTGACCAGTAAATTCGAAATGAGCATTGAAAGCCTCCTTAAATAGCAGGGTAATAGCAGGGTACCAGTATAAGAAAGACCTCGACTTGACCTTTGTAACCGACTCAAGTACAATCAAATTATGTAGTCTTAATCTTAAATTAGATTGCTTTCATGTCGAAGAAACCGTCTGCAATGTGTATGGTTTCGTGTAACTCTCAGTTGTTTCATCAAATTTAACAATTCTCAAAGAACCCCATTGGCTTACAACTAGGACTTTGACCTGTCATGGATCAGCGACCTTATGACGATGAGTCTAACCTTTAATACCAAGGGACGGCTATTTCGTTATTTATAGCTTTGAGAAGTTCAGCGCGGCTACACCGTACCGTTCGGAAGTTATTTGGGAATATAAGTCGGGAATTGTGTCAAACTGACTCGCAACCGTGAAGCCGTATTAATTTAGGTAGTACACACAAAACATCAGGGCGGTTGAAGCGCATTTCTCAATGTGCTGCCCAGAACTTGAACCACGGAAAAGGATTTGACGAATATCAGAAACACTGTTCAGAGATAGAGCACAACATTAAAGAGACAGACGAACATTTGAAGATTTGATGCAAGGATCACATATGATGGAAAAAGCTCCCTTATAGGTATTCGTTCGTTTTGAAGTGCCAAAAATGTATCAATACCTCAATAGTAAATAGATGCCTAAGTAAATGTGTCCAATACACCACTGTTTGATTATGTCATGGAACGTTCTATAACATCAGAGCTGCCGCTAGACTGGTTGTGTCAGAGTTGCCGCCGCAGTGGACAGCATGACCCACTTGTGGTACTTCTACGCCCCGCAAGGTGACGTCGGTGATCGGTGCGTATGAATTCATATTGTGTGTGTTAGTTGCGTATGTTTTGGTGTTTTATTGCGGTGTTCTGAACCATGCTTATATTTTTCCGTGCCAGGATGTCTTGTACTTGCATTTACACTTTCGGTTACAACGCTTTGTTAAGTTATTCAATTTTTAGCTTCATGTCCATCATCAAGAGCAATTGCCAGAATGCCTGTGTCAGTTATTACAAAACGTAGTTCGTGATCTTGGTTGGGACATTTGCTTTGAGCTTTAAGAGCTGAATCAGCACAAACGCAAATGTTTCCGTGGCCGCATTGTCCTTAATCATGAGTACAATACAGACAACAAGATGGAATATTTGCGCAACGTTTCCATGACGTCATGCAAATATGAATGGACTGGAAATAGGCGGCACCATATCTATCTCATAATATTAAATCGGGAACAGTTAGGTCCAGAGCATACAGTTGCAAAAGAGGGGCGGAGCCCTTCAAAGTATATCTGGCAGCCCGACCGTGACGTCACCGCGGGGCGCCTGGACAAACCACAGCACTTTAAGCCCACACTAGTTATCTGGCAGCCCGACCGTGACGTCACCGCGGGGCGCCTGGACAAACCACAGCACTTTAAGCCCACAAGAAAGAGTCTTTTTTCAGGGGTAGCCGTTGGGCAGATTGAGGGGGTACACACGACTAAAATATTTTCAGCATCAGGGAAAACGTGTGTGCTCGCGCACGCACGCACTAAAACTTAGTGCTTTAGCTTTGACTTGCAAGTCATTTTGCACAGATGTTGCAACGCTCACCTCGGTGGTGCCACTGGTACCAACACACGGGTTTTAGGCGACGCTAGTGTTGTTCGTGGGTTACGATACGCATTTAGTTTTCCTAGATACTAGCATCTTGCTTCTCGTAGTGTTCTGCGTGTTGGAACGCAAGCTGTGCTTCCTGGCTTTGAAATATCCTAACATCCTGCACGCAAAGATAATTTCTTTATTTTGCTCGGTCACTGTGGCATATTAGCTCAATTGCCTGCCACTCTAATTAATATGTCACACGACCTTCTGTCATTGTATTGGTCGGCTACATGAGTGACCCTACTAAATTTGACGTTAGAGTTAAAATTTGACAGTTCTCTGGGCATGATTGACACTTTAAACTGTCTAAGCTGAGCTAAATATGTAACGTGCGACATTTGCAGCATTTGCAGCGACCTCCAACATATGCAACATTTCAAACTCACCATCAACATTAGGTGAGCAGATTAGTGGAAGAAGAGCCCCACCCCGAAAACGACAATTCTGCCGGTGCATGAGGTGCGGGCCATATGCAGACAGGTTACAGCCCAGAGCAAACTAATAGCTTCAGTGCATATGTCGTGATGCACCGGATGTAAAACATATGCAAAACAGAAACACGATACAACTATACAACACGTTACCAGATAATCATATTTTCACAAAATGCCGGAAACGGAGGAAGCAGCAACAATACCAAAAGTGTCATAGGAGTGGACAAACAAAGCGTTGTGCTGTCCGCATCAAGACACACAGAGATGCATGGGAGCCTTCGCGCCCTGGTTAACTGATAGTAGCATGATGTAGTCGGGAAGGCGTCACGTACCCTCTACGCATCAGAACCACACGCCCCAGAAACGCGCTCACCAGTTCCAGAAAGCGTGCTTGGACGTGGAACCTGATCAGATCCCCCCCCCTCTCTACCCAGCCAGTGGAACAGTGGGGAGCTAGTTCGGTCGGCCCGAAACTGCCACTGCTGGTCAAATGGGTACACATTGTTTAATCAGTGGCAGCACTTCTTTTAGGGCACCCTGGGCACCACCCAACAAAATCTTATAACTCACTGCAGCATCTTTTCAAAAGAAAACTCATAATTTTATATGGTGATCAAACGTCGTTTCTTAGATTCCGCCAACGTCTTGCCTTATTCTTATTTGTTTAGATTCCACTTAGATTCCGCTAACGTCTTGCCCAGCCATTGACATTTTGAGCCTAATTGTTTGGCATTGTCACTCGCACTGGAAATTGGCGCTTGTCAATATTTTTGGCATTTAAACGAGTGAGCAGGGTACGCCATTTATATGTCTGAACGCCAATTGAGAGCTCAATCCTCGCCCTGACTCGCTGTTCTTTATAACAAGAACTGAATATCGATCAACGGGCGGAGTCCACACGACCCACCCTGCCACGGAACTTACAAAAACCGGTCAACTCCTTCATTTTGAACATGTAGCACTTAGTTTTTTGTGTGTTTTAAGCATACATATCTTTATATATATATATATATATATATATATATATATATATATATACATAATGTAGAGCTCCAGTACTATAACAGTTGACGTCCCCGCCACCGCAAACGACGGCTTTATCGGTTGCCGCCCTCCGCCCGCCCCGGCCGAAGATGGCCGTGCATTGTTCCAAAAAAGGTCAATTTTCAGAAGCCAGAGACTATGGACACATTTTTTGCGTCCAAACACGAGTAATGAATGCCCCAGATGACACAGAAAACTTGGCACGATTGCACAACAAGCCGGAAGGATATCCTGGGAAAACCTTAGATACGGGAGGGCGCCTCAATGGCATTTTCCATCTCATCGACCCTCTTATCAGGGGAGGCTTAATTAATTTGAGAGTACGTGAGAGGAAAAGCATGCTTAAGGCAAAGCCACGCACCTGCCTGGAAAGCGAGCTGCCGCTTCAGCACCTAAGCTGCCCCAGGGGGCTGGAGCGGCCGCTGGAAGTGCTTCCTTTTGCGTTGTTCACGTCGGGCTTGCGCGAAGGCATTGAATCTGGGTCCTTCGCGCGATGGAACCGTTAAACTTTAAATCATTTTTAGAGCCCTTTTGCAGTAAAATGCTATGAAGGAGCCTGGCTCATAAATCTTGAGCGGACACTTTATGTCGACAGGCGCGAACGATGCCGTACTGCGCGTCTTGTCTTGATTTCATTGAGAAATAATAATGAGGTGGCGGCCGCCGTATTTCTGTTTTATGGTGCACCGCACCACGATTCTGCGCAGAAAATATTTAGCGATGTGAATCAGCTTGAAATAGCACTTGCATACACCTTAAACCTAATTGCACAAACTTATGCCGTCCTAAAGTTTGTAGAGACCCGTAGCCATGACAACAACAATAAGACATGTTGTACAGGCGTCAAATTTAGCACCAAT
This sequence comes from Pollicipes pollicipes, assembly GCF_011947565.3. NCBI lineage: Eukaryota > Metazoa > Arthropoda > Thecostraca > Pollicipedomorpha > Pollicipedidae > Pollicipes > Pollicipes pollicipes. The sequence continues at coordinate 3,303,720 of NW_023596251.1, forward strand.
GAAATGTTTTACATGCAACAGAAATATCTAGTAAAATGCTCCAGTTGATACTCGCTACATATTTGAATACAAAAGCCAATCATTATCCTACAGCACACACCAAGTTGTTGGATTGCATTACTTTAAGATTTCATAGGAGGGCATATTTTTTAGGAAAACTGATTAGTCCAGCGATCTAGCCGATTAGACGCCGTATGCAATAGAAAATCTAATCCCGTACGTAGCTGGTTGCCAGCATCACACAAGCTGTAGATCCAGTAACCGTGATAAGGTGCATTATGCATCACATTTGACTTCGCCCACATGTATAGGCGAACGGAATTGATATGGTATGAAGCGTTGATTTCGGCTGGTCAACATATGCGTTTCACAAAAGAGGACCGTCGGGTTGTGTTGCTCTTAACTCGCCCGGTTTCCCTTAATTTGCCCAGTTGTTCGATTCCTCTAGGGGCAACAGAAGCCGGTTTATCTGCGGCCGAGTCTGTCATGTTCTGCCGTACATCCCTCAGGCAGAAGCTCATCCTTCACGACGCAGGACATTCTTCGCTTCTCGCCACGAAACACATCTGTCCTATTTCAGAAAAGCCGGGATGAAGCTCGAGTGGCCCGTCTACAAGGACCCAAAACAATTAAAACAAAGGTCGCGGAAGAGGTGCCAAAAGTGGCATACCCACGAGGATCACGACGCTACGAACTAATTATGGTGTTCTCGGAACAGATGTAAGCTATGCAGGCTTAACCAACGGCTGGACGATCTACGAACATCGCTATATGGTAATTGAAGCTGCTCATATCTGGCACGTGTTACAATTAGCCGTTTTGTGCATTTTTAAAAATCATATTGTAGTTGACATTCCAATTGCGCACTGTAAGTGTCATTGCACCATCGTGCTAGATGGCTGTTATGTGCCGATTGTGGGCAAATGATACGTTCTACTAATGGTAGCCCGGCTGAGCGGTCTGCAAAATGAAATCAAAACGAACCGGCCTGCGCGGGACTAGCATGTGCTCCAGCTACCAGAGCGTTTCTGGCAGCTGTTTTCTTCATGGCAAAAGGAAGATGGCCTACGGTGATATATCCCTCTGTCCTTCCTACTTACCCTAGCCGTGCGACGAAATGTCGCCCCGACCTGTCAGATGACGCAGTACTTAGGGCTCCTCCCCTGCTTCCCTAACCGTGCGACGAAATGTCGTCCCGACCTGTCAGATGACGCGGTACGCGGTGAGCGTCCGGCGTCATTCTGAACTCCCACCGTGACAGACCGCAGACGAACTCTGTTGTTCGATTTGTTGTTGACGAACTGTTGTTCGATTCAGCCGCGTCTTTTGTATCAGTGATCATGGTTAACTGCATCTAAGACATCTAATCACATATAGTTATAATACAATATCATAATATAATAGTAACTACATTAAGGCATCTAAGTTATGCGACGGGCTTAAGTCGCATGCATGAATACAAGAGGACAAACGCTGCAATCTCAGCAGAGGTAGAAATGCCCACTGGCTTTGAGCTCACTGGCTGCCCACTGGTAAATCATTTGAATAAGAACAATTTTTATGCTGAAGACGCAGGCGCGCCGGGCTATGTGATCGTATTTCTTTGAGCTTAACTTCGTCGGACTTTTTCAAACGTCTATATTCCCATCAATCATTATGACACTTTTCGCTGTACGTCGTGTCAGCTCAGCTTTCTAGGCCAGTGTGGGATCCTTGTTCATATCACTACTATCTTAATTCAAATTGCGTGGCCAAAAATTCGAAGATGTGAGCGCATTGGAGATAACAGCAGCACTCATGCCGATTTTATATCCCGATAGGTCGGCTGGCTAGAGAGCCTGCCTCACCATTTACCCATCCGAGGGGACGGGGTGGATTCGAGTCGCCCCAGGAAAATGTCAGTCAAGTGGTTCTTAAGCCGGTCAGATTGAGGCGAGGAGGAGCTCCAGCAGGACGGGCTGACACCGCCCACGGTACGGGTTTTTCCGTCCCGTTTTTTCATTAATGCGTTCCGAATGTGTTGAAAGCGGGTGGCTTTGGGTTCAGAGCACCTGCTGAGGATAGCTTGTTGCGTGCACGATGACCTCGCCACCCCAGCCGTGACGTTCGTGACCTCGCCCCCCGAACCGTGACCTCGCCATCCCAGCCGTGACGTTCGTGACCTCGCCACCCCAGCCGTGACGTCAGTGAACAACTTTCGCCTCCGCCCTTTTGCCTGCCAAAATTGCGGGGGGCGGGGGTCTACGTGCTGCACAATGCCGCGGCACAGCCGCCCCGAGGCCTAGGCTGACCTCGTTGGCCAGTTGCCAGCTGACCTTTCCATTTCAGTCGGGTCAAGCCGATGCGGCCGCTTTGGGACTCGTGCCCAGTGCCGCTGGATCAAGAGTCCAACACCTCTCCCCGAGACCACTGAGACTGCTTCACTGGATTGGCCTGATTAGCATTCCGTGAAAGGCGCACCAGCCTGAAGATCGCCACGCTGTGGGCTCCTCACTCTGCCGACCTGCCACGCATAGACCCACGCTGTGGGCTCCTCACTCTGCCGACCTGCCACGCATAGACCCACGCTGTGGGCTCCTCACTCTGCCGGCCTGCCACACATAGACCCACGCTGTGGGCTCCTCACTCTGCCGACCTGCTACGCATAGACCCACGCTGTGGCCTCCTCACTCTGCCGACCTGCCACGTATAGACCCACGCTGTGGGCTCCTCACTCTGCCGACCCGCCACACATAGACCCACGCTGTGGGCTCCTCACTCTGCCGACCCGCCACACATAGACCCACGCTGTGGCCTCCTCACTCTGCCGGCCTGCCACACATAGACCCACGCTGTGGGCTCCTCACTCTGCCGACCCGCCACACATAGACCCACGCTGTGGGCTCCTCACTCTGCCGACCCGCCACACATAGACCCACGCTGTGGGCTCCTCACTCTGCCGACCTGCCACACATAGACCCACGCTGTGGCCTCCTCACTCTGCCGACCTGCCACACATAGACCCACGCTGTGGGGCCGCCTCAAGGACCGCGTCGACGCGGACAAGCCACCGAACCTTGAAGAGGCCAATCAGAAGAGAGACGCGTCACTGAGGAGACGATCGATCGAACGGCCGACCTCCTGCAGCCTGGTATCAGGGTGTTCTCCCTACGGTCAGCAGGATAGCAAGACCCTGTTAGCCGCACTGTTAGCGAAAGGTACAACACGATGTGTGTTGCACACGCGGCGCGTGCACGTGCATCGGCGGTCCGGCACGATTTATCGCGGCCCTCGACTTGCTATTTTATCTTGACCAATGCACATTGTATCATGACGTGCGTCCAGCGGAGGCGGCTTATTCGCCCCGCTCGTGACCATTCGAATCCACGCAGCTCGACCAACAGAATTATGGACAGCTGGTGGGAGGCGAGGAGCTCACCGCACGTTCTGGGTCGGTGAGCAGTGTGAGGCGGTTAGGCGACCGTCGACGGGGGGAAGTCACTGAGAACATGTGTGTGGGGTGAAGCACAAGAGGATTTTATGTAGTCTTCGTCCCTGCAGATGACATTGGGAATGTCTTGCGCACCTGGCTGCTTTACCTCCGTTAATTCAGTCAACCCTTTGTGTAGCTATCAGAACCACGGGATCTGCTCGACGTGATGCAGGTCAGTAACAGGCCGATCGCCTCAAAATCTTTCCAGCTAGGTAATAGTAAGACATCCATGATTACCGCATACTTGATACTTGGGCAGTCCCATGCATTGCTGTATACGCTCCACTACCATCGGGCCAGTAAGCGATATACATGGTCATCGCTTGGTGTCGATCTGGGCGTCCGTGACATGGGCAGCACATATGACAGCAGCGTGGCACTTTTCGGTGGTAACATCCGGGGCGACTGATGGCCGCATGGTTTGTATGCGTGTGTGTGTGCGTGTGCGTGTGCGTGTGCATGTGTATGCGCGAGTGCGTGTGCGTGTGCGTTTGCGTGTGCGTGTGCGTGTACGTGTGCATGTACGTGTACATTTGCGAGCACACTAGGAGGGGAGGAGAGGCGTGCGCGTGCGTGCGCGTACGCACGCGTACGTGTCTTTGCGTGTTGGGCTTACGCCATGGGCGGCGTCTCCCGACGAAACTTCTTATGGTGCAAGCTTGACCAAGGTTGCCCGGGAGGCGAGCGGAAGAGGTCGGTTCAGAACGTCACGTGCCGTAGAGACATGCTGGTCCGTAGTTCTCGCAGCCGATAACGAAAACAACACCTTATAGCCATGGACCGAGATCGCAAATGGTGCCTCCTACGTAATCATTAGCCACGAATCAAGTGCATACCAAGATGGGGAGCATCTTTAAAGAGTGGCGTGTTTAACTTTACCATTCGAATGTCTTGCTTGAGTTTCACACACGCCTGATGATTGCAGCTGGTGCACACCTAGACTCTCTTCTGTTTTGTCATCCTGTAAGTTGATAATGGCCTACGACACAGAAGGTCTATTTCCGTCATTTCCTCCGTTGATGGTGTCGTCACTATAACACACATGCAATTACTTTCTGTCACACAAAGCATACGACCCGGTCATTGAAGGTCAGAAAGGTCACACGGCACCGGCCTGTAAAGGTAATTAAAGTTGTGCCAACGACCAGCACCGTGTTCGGCACGCCATCAATTGATTACGCTGGTGTTTTGGATTACAGTGCGCCTGAGCGGACTCTCCGTGTCCGATATTCCACGCCTCCAACACCAGCGAGGCGCCGGATTAACATCCGCAGGCGTATTGAGCAATTCATTAGCCGCCCCAAGTTCTCGGTAAAACTCTTGGCTACGTCTTCGACTTTACTGTAAATAACTGATTGGTCCCGCTATAAAAAACATGCTGAGGGAGCGAGCGATTCTGCCAGGCCTCATAGTAGGCTTCAAACAAAACGTCGTCCACTAACGTTTCGACTGACTGCGAAACGTTATTCGTGTGTGCATTGTATACGTAAAGAATCTTTGTGACTCAGGAAAATACCAGGCAAGCGAAATCTGCTCAGACAGACGAATTATCCGACGGAAATGAAAGGCGACAATGAGATGAGACTCTTCGCGTATTTTTGTCTCTTGGGAGAAGTGGTGATGGAAATGTCAATTCGGCGAAATGAATGACGGCTTAATCCAATTCCTTCTCATTTCGAGCTACCCGTAGGAGGAAGGAGAATGTTTTTTCTTAACGCACAGCAGCATTTCTCAAATGACGAACAAAATCATTGCACTGGTTTGCTCGTGTTACGGAATACGTACCCTTGCCAAAATTGGGAGACTTAGTCGATGCCATGAATGTCTCTCGTTCCAAAACTGTCACCTAGTGTAGAGTTTTGGGGGCGTAGGTGTTTCAACTGTAGGAGAAGATAGTTTCCGACAAAGGTAGAAAGCTGACCACAAATTGAATACCGCAAAAGTGCAGCGCCTGCATTTGTTGCAAAAATGATGCAACGTAACCAAGAGGGAGGTTTTGATCCTGTCAATTCAAACGCAACACACAACTGCATTTCCTAACTTTGCTGTTTAGTAAAACTTAAGTAAGTCGTTAAGTGCATTTGTGAGAAACATTATGCATATAGATAAGACAGGATTAACAGCCTTATTCCTCGTAGAATAATTAGGAGAATCATGGTCAGGCCCCAGGATTCAGATTGAGAGGATTTAGGATCTTTCGGCTTGTTGTCTTAAGATCCCATTAATGACCCGGCGAGTTTTTCACTATTGGTGATAACCCAGCAAGTCCCAGGACTAAGCTGATTAGCATATTCCAGATTAGGACAAGGAGCGCTGGGGCACCCAACTAGCTTTGATCTGCAACGAAGCCCTAAACACAGGATTAGTGCCTCGTTCCCAACACTTCTTCCATGGAGCCGGTTCCTGGTTACAAAACTAGGAAGAACCCAGAAACCAAAATGGAATGAAGCCGAGAGAACCAACAAGAAGCAACGTCCAGTCCGACAGTGAGCAGAAAGATCTAGCAAGAGCCAAGACTCAGCCTGACAGGAGGCCGAGAAATACAACAAGAACCGGGATCCAGCTCGATGCTAAGCCGAAAGAACTAGAAAAAACAAAATTCAGCATACAGTACACCTAGGGATCAGACGCAAATCACGATCCAGTCCGGCATTTCTTCAGGCATCCAGCAGGAGACAGGGCTCAGCATGAACTATGCAGAGATTCGGCAATTACGGAGATGTAGCTCAGAGTTAAACTAGGATCGAGGATGAACCAAGGCCTTGTCTGGAATGATGTCAAAGGTAGCAGCAAGAACCAATAGCCAGTCTGGCATGATGTCAAAGTAAACAGCAAAAAACAAAATCAAGGCTGACCAGAATGTTACCTGTGATTCTGGTCAGCCTCGTATGTTCTAGACAATGCAGTCACCCAACTAGCTATGTCACTTCATTCCTGGTATTATTGATAGATGATTAATATATCGATGCTCACAGCATTAGCTCATAGCTCATAGCGTAAGCTCATAGCATAGCGCAGAGCATGCGATCCAAACTTTCAGTTGCTTGCTCCGACCTTGCCCCAATGAAATCTTGCCAGGATCTGTCGCATCTTGCAAATGGAACATGAGCAACTGACTCATATGAATTTGGCCACTTTTGAATTCATGTAATCATGGATCCATGTTTCGGATATTTATTTTTTGCACTTGCGACACTAGCTTTGCTCTAGGGTTGGTTGGTGAATGTCTGTAGACATGGAATATCGGTATTCCTTTTCTCAGCGATGAGTCCGTTGGCACCTTTGTCCTTGTAACTAACTTTCTAACTCACTTTGTCCTTGTTTCTTACTCGTGACTTTGGCTCCTTTCCAACCCAATTATTTAAGCTATCAAAGCAAACGTACATGGGTTATCCAGTGTGATTGTGTGAATGTGTGGCTGAAAATCAGGAATCAGGAACCTTTTTCCCATAGAAAACAGTGAGAGCGAATACCCAAGGTCTAATGTTCTTATAAAAAACATGAAAGCAAGGAACCGGAAACCATGCCCACGGTCTGCTGAATAACCAAAGGGAAGCGTGACCCACGGTTTTGTTTGGCCGAAAGATCCAGTGGGAACCATGGTCCAGGGTTTTGTTTTCCCCAAGAGCCAGTGGGCCCCGGGAGCTATGATATCAGGCTGTCGAAAGAACCAGTAGAAGCTACGGTTTTGACCCACGGCTTTGTCTCCGCAAAAAACAGCATGAACCAGGATCCGAGTTCTTTTTGTAAAAACATTGGAAACCAAGTCTCCTGGCAACCCACAAGTCACATCTTGACCGCGTTCACAGTTGCTTAGCTCGGCATGATCCACGCTTGATAGCGAGACTGTCTCATAACAGGGGTGGCCAAAGAAAAAGGGACGGATGGGGGCAAGACAAGCCCATGTCTTGATGAAATAACATCAGCTCGCCGTCTTGAAAGCAGCAAGACAAAACTGGCTGTTACCCCTCTCCTTTAAGCTCGCCAGAGGACCCACCTGGAATGTTTGGTGGCGACGTGAACACAGCTTACCTTTTCTGCAAGCCTAGCTATTTCGATCATGCTGCGTATTCATTGCAAGCCGCAGCCATGACGTCCTAAATATGAAAATTTTTCTTTTGGGATGATTTCTAAGTACTGGTGTTGGCTGCCTAAGAACAAAAGATTTTCCTGATCCCGCTCCAGTCCGTCGAAATTTAATAAAGGCTTAGAGACGAACCAAAATGCATCACGCGCTATCTAAGAATTTCGCCGTCACCGAAAGCCAGAAAGTCCACCTTGGTTAAAGAGGATGGGCCTCCACAATGTGTTCGCCTATATTTCCTCCTGAAACATGGTAGGGGTTGTGGTTGTAACAAAATATTCGGCGCCAACAGGTGCAGAAAGACGGCTGCACAGTCAAAGATAACAAACTCGTGGATAACGAACCAGTCCACGAAGTCAGTGCTACCTAGATCCCGAACCCCCATGCAGCGGCTCGCGCATTCCCTGACCGTGACCACAAACACCCGTGGCCTGAGGCTCAAGCCTCGCCTGCCGCGCTGACCTTCTCTTTCCCGTTGCTCCGGATCGTGGCGCCCTGAAGACATTTCCACACGGAGACTGGAGCCATACCTCCCAATACCACCGCAGCCTGATGCCAGCGGCGAGTAATGATGGCGGCAAACTCGATAACTCGATTTCTCGGTCCGCCAGGCCGCGGGCAGTCGCACGTAGCGCGGGTAACCTGATGCTCTGACGTGCTCTGCTTGACCCATGACCTCTGCCGTGGCACCGGGCGCCCCCCCCCCCTTCGAAGCTGCTGTAAGAAAACTGGCGGAGTTTGGTTTCTGCTCAAAAACGACATTTCTGGATTTCTTGGTGGTTTTCGTTATGTTCGTGTAAATGTTTTAAAGCTTTCGTGTCGCCGTCAATCCACCACCAGACCGTATTCAGGACAATGCTTGACGCTTTTGGTCTGCAGCGCTGAATCTAAAATGGTGCGTGCCTACGGCAGCCACGCCATACTTGTTCTGAAAACCCCGGTTAAAAAGAGCTAGCCGTTATTTCTTTCATAGACCACAATGTTTTGTGCAAAACTCGACTCCAAAAGCGGCTGTAGTGGCGCATGGTCCAGGGTGAAGCCTGGAGCGGCTGTAGTGGCGCATGGCCCAGGATGAACCCTGGAGCGGCCACAGTGGCGCATGGCCCAGGGTGGAGCCTGGAGCGGATACAGTGGCGCATGGCCCAGAGTAGAGCCTGGGCTACGAAGGTAGTGAAACGAAGGATTAACATATTTCAACATCAATACAGGAAGTTTATATTTCCAACCAATATTCAGCTCATGAACTACCATTGGATACCAACAACAACAGTAACGCCTTGTCTTTGCGGTTATCTATGAGAGTTTATTGCTCCATGGCTTTTCGCAGCAAAATGCGTGGCCAGAGCACTCACTATTTCCATCAAAAACATATGAAAACCAGCCCTTAGTTATCCCCACAAATGAAATAGACGGTGGATTTCAGATGTGTTTCCAAAACAACTTGTCGTCTCTGGTGCCGTCCTTTTGCCGCCGACCAGTTCACCTGACCATGTGTTGACCTGACTCAACGATGCCGTCATCAAGGCCAGCACGACTACACATGGCAACTCTGATATCTCTAACTCAGTAACCCTAACTCAGATAATAACTCCTATCTGATTTATCTCACGGTTCACTTCGCTTCCAATGCATCCCGGCTCAAATTAGCCCCCCCCCCCATTCCCATCCCCTCCTGAGACATCAGAGACGGCTGAACCGACTTCAGAAGCGAACTTTCGAACGAATGGTCGTGGTCTGATCAAACTTTTCACTTTGACCAGATTCCGAAAAAATATCAGTAGCAGCACCCAAAAGGATCAAGTCTAAAGTTTATTGCTGGCCCGAAAATAATTCTCATCTGCTGTATTTATTCGTATTTTAGTCCCGCATTGCGCTGGGTCCCAAGCAACGCTAAATGGTTTGTTTTTAATCGGTGCCAGGCGTAAGACCTGGACAATCAGGACTAAATTCATACGTTTGACGTTGAGCAAATCGTTACGGTGAAGCTAATAAGTTTCGCAAAACTTCTACCCCACATTGAAAATATGCATCGGCCTATTGTAGTACTTCAGATCGGTGACAAATGTTGGACATACGAACCAGTTGGAGAAAACGCACGTTTCGCAGATATATCGTGTACACATATCGTAAAATCGGATCTCTCCACGTTCCTGTACTGCGTTCCAGCTGCGACTCCAGACATACGCCCTCGCAATAGTCGGCTCTGCTGGGGTGCCACAGTCATGTCGCCACCGTCGACTGAGCTGTTACCAATGGTCGCAGCCATGTCGCCATCGTGGACTGGGCCGCTACCAAACAGCCATGGCGCCATCGTGGACTGAGCTGCTACCAATGGTTACGGTCATATCACCATCGTGGACTGAGCTGCTACCAATGGTCACAGTCATGTCGCCATCGTGGACTGAGCTGCTACCAATGGTCACAGTTATGTCACCATCGTGGACTGGGCTGTTAACAATGCCCACATGCCCACAAGATATGAACCCTCGGCCCCCAATGCCCTTACTAGGATCTTCTTGTATTGCCTTCTCAAGTCTGCCTTCTAAATGTAAGCATTGCTCACTGAGCGCGCGGCTGACTGTACACTAACAGCTGCCTCTCGGCTGACTGTACGCTGGTATCGGCCCTGGGTCAAACAGTGTGTGATCACTGTCCGTTGGCGACACTGTGCGACCGCCGCCCAACTACTGTCCCGCGGGACACTTAAAAAATGGCTGCGGCCTCAAGCAGGAAGCTCGAACAGTTGGGAGTCATTTTTTCATGCATCAGCGTAGGATGAATGTTACAATTATCAAATTAGGTGGCTAACCACCCTCAATGCATGCAAATTTATGGCACTAGTGTATGATATATGAATTATATATAGACATATATATGTATATATACATATATATACATACATATATATATATATATATATATATATATATATATATATATATTCCTTTTTTACATGCTCGAGTACAAACATCTGCTGAATTGGCATTGACGAGCTCTTTGACGCATTGTTCTAGTTTCCGGGCTTTTGAATCGGCGTTGTCGTTTAGGTTAAATATGGTTCGCACAAAATTACTCATATATTCATCACTCCTTACATTCTAACGTTTCGAGATTCCTATCTCATCGTCGGAGAAGACTGAATGCCACAATAAAAAAGTTTTGAGTTTTAAAGGATACAAAATGGGCACTTCTTTTGAAAAAACATCTTTTGGTACGAAGAACACAACTGAAGCATGGTCAATTGAAGTAAGACAGAACCCTATTTGCACTTTGATACCTATGAAATATACTCATAATGGGAACACTACAAAGACACAATGAGAACACTGTCGCTACGATCTCATCAATAGTGCTCACCGCCCACCACCTAATAGTACAAAAGTTGTACAAGACTTTGTCTGTTTAGGGTTGGAGTGATTTCGTTAATGAATGTGCTTTCCCAAATTTGAAGGCGTCTTCTGTCATTGCACGTCCGTCAAGTGTCAGTCTTGTCTGTCAGTTGTTGTCGTGTCAATATTCTGTCGTGTTCGTGTCGCATGGGGTCCAGAGGTGTCCCGTCACGTAAGTACATTGTGAGGCGTCGTGACAGTGTCGTGTTCACACCGATGTATGGAATGGAACGAAGTTTGCAGCCTTCAATGTTACATTTGAATTGATACACTACATTGGTGCATTTCAGGTTGTCGGGCTTGTCTGGGCTGTCTCTCAAAGAAAAAAATAATGATTTTCTTATCAAGATGATAAATGACAATGTCTATTTTTTGGTCGTTGGTGCCTTTTCCATGTCGAAACTTAATTTCCCGTAGAGCTTTTTCTCGTCTTGTTTGTGGGCAAATGTCATTTGATCTTGATAGTACAGTTTGACGTTTGGTTGTATGTCTGGTTTTGGCTTTCTGTCAAAGTGTCTTGTCATATGTCGTATCTTGTTGTCAACGTCAGAATTTGAGAAAAAAACTGTAGTTCACCAATATCTGTCTGATGCTTATCAATTCTCAATGTAATCCTGTCCAATCATAGGAGTGCTCAAATGCACGTCTAATGAAGGACCTTATGACGCTAATTTAGTAGCGACGAGGACACTCACTGTCAGCATTTAAGCACCGTCCATTGTTAGTCTAGTTTCGGTATACAGTCGCTTTAAATCGCTGTCCTTGTCCATCAACAGTCACATCAAGAAAGGAGTACTTTTTTGCACACTTAGATCTTTTGTGAATTTTAAGCCAGACCGCTCTTCAAATCTGTTTTTGCAGCGTTCTAGTTGATCGATGTCATTGACCTCCACAAAGATATCGTCTGTATGGCGACAGTAAATGTCCGGTCTTATGCCGTCATTTTTGTAGTGTGTCGGCTTATGCATGTCCCATAAAAAGACAGGCATGGAATATATATATATATATATATATATATATATATTCCATGCATGCTTTTTGCATATAATCTTAATCCACATATTGATTTTTCAGCTATTATTTATGACAGGATTCCATTTTTCGGATAATCTATAACATACCATCGATTCAATGCCATCGGTTGTATGTCATCGATAACATGGCATCGATAGCATGACATCGATTACATGACTATCCTATCAATTGCATGATTATCCTGTCGATCGACATCTTGGCATGCCATCCCATCAACTACATGACAGTTAATTTGGGTTAATATCGGCTTTCATTTGTGAGATGGGTGTGACAATGCATGTCTAAAAAGACAGGAGCCTGTCCTGACGTTTCTCTCACAAATAAAGCCTGAAGCCTACCGGCAACGATGCAAAGCTCCAAACTATTTTCGAAATGTCACGCACAGTGACACTTGCTGACATATCAGGAAGTGCCACTACAATCCAGCTCTCTAGCTTGAACGGTTTGGCGGTGAAATAAGAAATCCGGAGAGGTTGAAGTAATCTCGCATGCACATAGCGTTAAAGCACCTTTTCCATGCCCCACCACACCGACGCAAGCGTGATTCAGAGCTTGCAGGGGTGAGGGAAGCCAAAATGGCATAAACAGCCACACTTCATGAGGAGGCACCAACTTGATCTACGGAGGCAAAGCGACTTAGTTGTCTCGCGGGTACCAAACATCTCGACAGAACATATCGGTGGTCGAGCACACAAGATCGGATTGGCACAATCAAAGCGCGATATAGGCATGCAAAGGTTAATGGTTCAGCGTGTGGAAGATGCGGGAAGTGCGGGAAGAACTAGGCTATTACCAGCAGCCCCAGGCAATGGCAGAGCAGGATCTTCAGTGAAGTAATGAGAATCAGGCCCCTCCGCGAAGTCATGCCAACCGGGCACTATTCCCATCATACAGTACGGGTCACTAAGGCCTGGGAAGCAATAGTACACATTCTCAAGTCAGCGACTACAAGTCCTAGACTAGACTACAGCCCAAGCCTCGCTGGTAGAGCCTGAGCAAGTGCACTGTGCAGCTCCGGTGCCGGTCACAGGCCGATTAACTGCTACGCCTCCAATCGGAGCACAGAGAAATCACCACAACCTGGCTGGTATGAAACGTAACGTAATCACGTAATCACGTAATCACGTAATCACCACAACCTGGCTCGTATGAAACGTAGACGGTGGCCTGAGCGATGTGGGCTGATGGCACGCCGTGCCCAAAACAAACAGTGCTGAGGCAAACAAATAATTTTGGCGACTAGTTGTGGGACAAGAAAAGTTCCAGAATGCCACTTGCATTCGGTGCAACCATTGCTGATGTTGAAACTGAAGTCAAATGTCTGAACAGGGCTTGGAATAGAGGAATGTTTTTAGAGCAGTTTTTGCGCAAGATATGCTTATAATCATGCCATTTTCATCGGTGGTATCAGTTGCCATTCATGGAAAATGCGTGTAAATCATATTTGCGTATAGAAAATGACATCATAGTGTAAAGAATATATATATATATATATATATATATATATATATATATATCGTACACCGTGACAAACTGTTTGGTGAGCATTATATCGAGAACGATGAGGGCCTAGATTAAAATAGCGTCAGCCTCACACGTTCGTACATGACTCAATGCTCACACAACTTAAAACAAGCCAAACAACTAAACTGACATTTAGCTAGGAACCCGAAGTGTCCTGGGCAGCCGACAAATATATCTAACTACTACAGTACGATACATAATTCAACATTCCAACACTTAGCATACTGCAGCACCAGACTACAACAGCAGTGGCTATGCTCCAAAACTGTCGTGCAGCGGCGCGCCAGTGGGCGCAGCCCGGCCTCTTACCGTCAGCATCCTTCGCTTCCAGGCCGTTAGCCTCCACGACGACCAGGTTCAGGATCACGATGGGGGGCTGAAGGAGGCAACAGTGCCCAGTTAGAATTCGAGCACACGTACACGCGAGCAAACACGCACACGAGCACACGCACACAGAGGTCTGTTTAGACGACGCCCTCCCACGGGCTTCGCCTTCCCCACACCGCACAAAATGCAACATAATAGTGAAACAGCCTCAGACAAGTCGTAAACGCTTATAATTGTTGATCTCAGTTTTAATTTTGAGTTCGTGAGAAATCACAACACTTCAAAGTACACCAGTATAGTAAGAATGAAATTTTAACAAGGGGAAACATGATTTAAGTGACCATTGTCTAAAATGCAGGCTATGGGGAGTCCTTTAATTCCACTTTGAAATTTCCGCATCATTCAAGCCAAGCCAGGCCAATTTTTCCATTATCATGCACATGTATAGGTCCAACACTCTCCTATCGTAAGTATTTACAGGAATGTTTAAGCGGCTAACGGAGAGGGAGCTCCTAAAACACCAGAGCGTTCTTGAGACACACAAACGCCGCCCAAATCGACCCAAAAGTGGGATAAGCGTAACTAAGGTAACATCTTTGAACAATCATATAAGAACATGCAAAGCTCTACAGAAGTTTACATGACCAGTAAATTGTCTTTCCGGGTTCAGGAAGGACTAATGAATGCCAGGGAACGTCATCTGATGTCTAGAAAGGTCACGACATATTTTGCCCCGTTTCGGCTTTCGAGACAAACAATACTTGGCCTGGAAACCCCTAAAATTTTGATGTCACTATATTAATTTCTTACGAGTCGTACGAAAATGGTAAATCCTCTTCAGTCATGTATGCGCGAGTGAGCAGGACAGTATGTGAATGTAGAGGACATGCATTTTTGCGAATTACCTGTGGCACTTGACAGCAGCAACAGACAGCGAAGATTTCCGAGGTCACAGGGCGTTCGTGTTACATTTTATGTCTCATGGGATGTCTAAGGTTTTCATACATGACATCCATATTGGTGGGCGATGATCTAGGCCAAAATATGCCAATTGTTTTATAGAAGTGCCATATTTTAATGGCCATCTTAATCATAATGTCTGTGTATCAATAGCCAATAAAATCGGGTAAAACTGGGCTAAGTCAATAAATTGAGCTGACATTGAGCTGCCTGTTCACGGACATAGATTTTGAAGACAAATCCTAAATACCGAACGGTATGTTTGATGGTGTACTTCAACGCATGTGAGTTTTATTTAAATTAGTGCATCCCTAGCAATCATAGGAGGCCAGATTTGCATTTAGGCTGAAATCGTTGACCTGGTCTGTGAAAAGATCATGGAGCACATGGTGCAAATTTAACGCTCTACCCATTGCCGTACGAGGCGCCACTTAAGAAATAAATTGGCGAGCGCATGTGTTACGAACAGCACTTAAATGCGATGTAATCAGGCGTGCCGTCTTCATCCAGCCGTACGTGTTTCGGCAACTTCTGCTTCGAGCTCAAAAGTCTTGGAAACATTGCAGTGCAAGGCTGCGAGACATGTCTGGCTTTGCCAGATAGTGAACTAATGTTTCTTCCTGTTGAAATGCGTGTAAAACATTATTTGATAGCTTTTATAGGATGACCGCAAAAAGTAGCACGATTTTACGGCCTCGTTAGTTTTCGTTTTTAAGAGTTCACTCGCACGCCGTCGCACAACCCCTTTATGGAGTTCTAACGACTAGAGTGGCCACACTAGCGCTCAGAGGCAATGACGGCCGAGATTCCATCGTGCTCCCTCGGCCGGGATTCCATCGTGCTCCCTCGGCCGGTATTCCGTCGTGCTCTCTCGGCCGGGATTCCATCGTGCTCCCTCGGCCGGGATTCCATCGTGCTCCCTCGGCGGGGGGGATTCCATCGTGCTCCCTCGGCGGGGGATTCCATCGTGCTCTCTCGGGCAGCGGGGTTCATCCCCCAACGCGCGGGATCTCGCTAACTTCCATTGACCTAGCTGTATTTATTTAGGCCATTTCACGACCCTCGACCGGCGGTTATCAACGACAAAATAGCTGCAACAAAGGACAGTCACCAAGCTGCAGTAGGTCAGTATGTGCCGCAGTTGGACGTTTTGAGAATTCCGCATTTCTCAAGGGTTGTTTACAAAACTAATTTATTTCGATGTTGTATTGTCATTTAACAAGCCGGTTAAGTCCATGATAATTGAAAGCTATATGCATTCGTTTGCTGTAAAGTTAAGGCGACCATATGCTACGAATAACTAGTAAGGAATGCTGGAAAGGAACCAATTTTGAACCGGATTAGGCATACGCGACATTCCACTTTAGACGTTTAATAATTTGGCTTTGAAAATCATTTTCGCCTATTTTGTAAGCTGTACATTTGACGCTGCGATACGCTGTAAAGATAAGCACATCTTCTCCATTTTTATGGTGGCATTCTATGGCATGCATACCTTTTAACTTTACGGTCGGTCCCCCCCCCCCTCTCTCTCTCTGCCTTCCCTCCTCCGCTACCCCACCTTTCTCTGTCCGGACGCGTGACCGGGCCACGTCCATCCAGGCC
The DNA here is from genome assembly GCF_011947565.3 of Pollicipes pollicipes. Taxonomy (NCBI): domain Eukaryota; kingdom Metazoa; phylum Arthropoda; class Thecostraca; order Pollicipedomorpha; family Pollicipedidae; genus Pollicipes; species Pollicipes pollicipes. The sequence goes on from NW_023596251.1 coordinate 3,320,116, forward strand.
CGCCCCAGGCGCCGCACCAACAGCTCGTGACATACGGTCGTCAGGCGCCGCACCAACAGCTCGTGACATACGGTCGTCAGGCGCCGCACCAACAGCTCGTGACATACGGTCGTCAGGCCGCACCAACAGCTCGTGACATACGGTCGTCAGGCGCCGCACCAACAGCTCGTGACATACGGTCGTCAGGCGCCGCACCAACAGCTCGTGACATACGGTCGTCAGGCGCCGCACCAACAGCTCGTGACATACGGTCGTCAGGCGCCGCACCAACAGCTCGTGACATACGGTAGTCAGGCGCCGACCAACAGCTCGTGACATACGGTCGTCAGGCGCCGCACCAACAGCTCGTGACATACGGTCGTCAGGCGCCGCACCAACAGCTCGTGACATACGGTCGTCAGGCGCCGCACCAACAGCTCGGACATACGGTCGTCAGGCGCCGCACCAACAGCTCGTGACTACGGTCGTCAGGCGCCGCACCAACAGCTCGTGACTACGGTCGTCAGGCGCCAACGGTCGTCAGGCCGCCGCACCACCAGCTCGTGACATACGGTCGTCAGGCGCCGCACAACAGCTCGATGACATACGGTCGTCAGGCGCCGCACCAACAGCTCGTGACATACGGTCGTCAGGCGCCCCCACCTCGTGAACACTCGGTCCCCCACCAACAGCTCGTGACATACGGTCGTCAGGCGCCCCGGGTGCAGCTCGATTTCCCGTTTTGCTGCTGCTGACGGCCGATTCCCCCAGGCGGCGCACGCCGGCAACAACAACGCCCACGGCCAGCGGCGCGACGGACAGCTACCGCCCCCGGTGTGTGGCGGCGGAGACGCCGAACGCACCGGCTGAACGAAGTTGGCGCTGTTTGGTTTGGGCCGTGTTGTGTAGTTTGCGCTGCTCCGTCCCACTGCCGAAGTTGACACCGAAGTCTGACGCGGGATTTGTTATTTTTGCGGTAGCTTAAAGACCGTGTTTTTCTGCAATTACAACAGTGATTCTTAAGATGGCAGCTTACAAGCAAATTCAAAATTTAAGTGCTGTTGTTGTGGTAGATTAGAACCTAAAATATCGTTCAATTATACAGAATTGCATGGAACACAGGCCAAAATGTGGTTCACAGGCAGACTTGGGGAAAAAGTCGTGATGGTAGTGGTTGCTGATTCCTAAAGAAGTGAGTGAAAAGTATGGTATATATCTGGTATGAACAGTTCCCAAGCCATCTGCACGTAGTTATGAAGGTTGTCATGTCTCTTATTCTGAGATGGTATGAACAGTTCCCAAGCCATCTGCATGTAGTTATGAAGGTTGTCATGTCTCTCTATTCTGAGATGGTATGAACAGTTCCCAAGCCATCTGCATGTAGTTATGAAGGTTGTCATGTCTCTCTATTCTGAGATGGTATGAACAGTTCCCAAGCCATCTGCATGTAGTTATGAAGGTTGTCATGTCTCTCTATTCTGAGATGCCTAGCTGCGGTTTTCTGTTGTCATTTTTCGTAGCTGAATTAAATGCATATCGATGGTACCACCGATGCTGCTTGTTCTGAAAAGATTCTATAGTGACTGATTTGTTTAGTACCTCTAGAATTGTATTTGCAAACTCTGCCGCATTTGGCAAGATTTGCGGGCGTATGGACCCATAATTTTTGCACCCTCACCCTCAGTGGCTTGTTTTCATTTTCATCCCTTTTCACCTCCATTTACAATTATGTTGACTATCATTCATATTGTTTGACATAAGAAAAGTCGCATATCTTACTAAGATTTTCATAAAAATAGCCCGAATTAAATTTCCTCAAAAATTGAGCATGCTTTGAATTATTGCTGCCGTCTTCATTTGATTACATGACACCAATACTTTGTCGATTTTGGATTTCGCGTGCTGCAAGTATATTTGACGGTGTTTAATCGAAATCTGCTTCATGCCAAAAGACTTTGGCTTCAACGTTAGCTGAAGATCGTGATGTTCTTATGCATATGTCTATAGTGCACTTTATGTCTGTTCCTACACACATTTATTGGCAACTAAGCCCGCGAAAGCAGGCAAGGACGACGTAGGTTTTAAATAGCCTGTGCTGTTATTACTGCAATCCCATTCATGTGATCAGCCCACGACGGAGCCCACCGAGTGATCGCCGTCGTCCCGCTTAAACCCAACACCCGGCTTCTCCATCAGTGATAAAACACAGCATTAGACGACGTGTTTTCCACTACGACACATTTCCACTACAGCACTACATCCGCTGCAACTCTACATCCATGGTGTGAGCAAGAGCTTCCATCATCATGCATTTTCGCGCCTTGTGGACGGACTGCACATCAACTGTGTACCTCTAACCAGTCCACCTGTTCGCACGATCTGAGGCTGAAAAAGCTTGTGTTCTGACCACGTCAGTGTCAGATTCGGGGACCTTCGGTCACTCTTCTTGGTTCACTGGGCTAACCTTCATTTCCGATGTTGATGTATCTGGACGATACATCCGACGCATCCTATATCAGAGCATGATCTTAAAGTTCAGGACAAAGAAGCATCCGGCTATGCCAGTGGTTAGGTCGAAGGGTCGATACCGATTACACATGAACGTCATATGCCCTGTCTCAAAAGGCGTGTATCAAAGATAAGTGCCGTTTGGGACAGGGCGTGCATTTCCTGGAAACATGCTGCCATTAGTTGTCCCCTGACACAATAAGCCCAATCTGCTGCAAACCTACCTTCTCCACCTCGGCGACGGATTCATCCAAAATTATATTCACCCACTCCTAACCCGCTGGGCGGGGGGGGGGGGGGGGGGAGCAGCGGCCACATCATGGCGGCTCTTTCCACCAGCGCGAGCAGTCCGATCACTCCCGGCACTTATTTTCGGGGGAGAGTTCTGGTGCCGCCGGCGAGCGCTCGTTTCTGGCGGAGACCAGACCTCCTGAGGGCAATGACGGACCGCGGCGCTTGCGACGCGCCGGCCATATGAAGTCGCTCTAAGGATTTTGGCACGTGGCCGTCAAGCTCCCCCGTAGGCGAACGGGGGGCGCTAGCTTCCCGCCGCAAAAGCAAATAACAAGTTTTTTTTAGCATTATTTACAAACCTTTTCCTTCCGTATTACGAGTGATCACACCGTCAGAGAACGCAGTAGTGCCCAGGCTCATCCCGCCACCAAATGACATGGCTCGATAAATTTATTTTCATCCGGTAGTTTTGACCGTCGATTACTGCTCAAAAGTTATACAGATTCGAAGCCGCGAACATTTGTTGCAAGCAGTTTGTGTGCAGAAAAAGCAATTGAACGCAATTACATCTGTAATCCACAGTCTTTTATTGACCGTTAAATGTGCGGTATTTCTTCTCAATCAAAATTAGAGGTGTCCACTTAAAACAAACACCCGAGACCCGAGGCCCGGAGTATCACATTCTAAAATCGGTCAGCTGGGGACGGGGGGGGGGGGAGGGCTGAGCTCATAACATTAAAATACCTTACCTAAAAACCTGATGTACCCCAGATTGGCCAGTTTAGTTTGCGTCCGCAATGCCAAAATAAAACAGCTAGAAGATATTTGGCCAACCCAAATATTGTTTTGCTGCTGAGCAGGTTCCCATATCAAGCCAATACAAACTAAATTTTGTGGCATGTTCAAAGTAGGATGTGTTAGCAAAAAATCGTTTTGTTTAACCAACCGGTTGTGAGCAAGGAAACAGGTGGCGTTTTGAAGTCATCAAAAGTGGCCCGAGACGCAACAGTTTTACGCAGAATGGGATGGCCTTACTCATGTTTTTCGGCGAAACAATCCGTGTGCACCGCCAGGATGTACTCATACGTAAAAGTACACTGAGCGTGCGCGACCTGCTCAACAGGGATGAAGATAATTGAAAAATACATTATACTAGAGGCTGGTAACCGGACCGCGAACCAGTGACCGCGCTAACAGATGGCGCCACCAACACTTTGACACGCGTTGAAAGTTGATGTAAGCAAAAAGCGCATGGATTCTTGGTATTTCGGCATTATGATTTGAGAGCTCTGATATAACAAAAAAACGACCTTCAGTACTCCGGAAAGGAGTGGTTAAGCGCCGCCACCAAGATTCCTTTAAAGTGGTCAGATTCCGTTGTAAAAATGCACTGCCTAGCATGGGTGCTCATGACAGAAATACAACCAATGAAAATGCTCGGACTAAGCCTGAAGACAACACATGACCGTCCCCCTATCATAATGTATTGCAGCTCAACACGCAACATGAGCACTAAAAAACAGCCCTTTTATCTAAACAAGGAAGGTGGTGCCCGTATTTTCTGATCCTCAGTAGTACGAGTGTACCCGTGCTAAAGCATCCCTTCTTTTCCGCGAGAACGGATAACCTGAACACTGAGTGAGATTTCCTCATTGTGCAGAGTGTTCTCAGTTTAACAATATCATGATATCAGGTGTGAAAATGAGTCGCGGAAAGGCAAAACAAACAGGCTGCGTATATAAAATTACAGCTTACACAGTGCGGCCCGAATACAAGTTAGCCCATGGTTTGCTCAACATTGACACAGAACTACTGTAATGGCAGTCAAATGACCATTCAATCATAAAACATGATTAAAACATTGACAGTCATCAGTGATCTCACATTTGCCAAATCGTGACTACAAACGATGCTTATTTGAGGACGAGGACGTGGATCCTGTAAACAACACCCAGAGCGCCGCACCGCTACCGTTCTGAAAGCCTTCCGGGCGACACTGGGGCGACTTCACAGAGTCGAATGCGATGGGGAGGGGCTCTGGCAAGGCGGGAAGGCACCGCACACAGCACGGGCTTCACTGAGCTGGTTGAAGGAATGCACATCAGCATAAGACTGATGTGCTGTGGCTTCTCACTCGTCCACCCGTCACCTAAGACCGCACACTGTGGGGTAACCCCACGAGCCACGTCCGCGTGAACAGGCAAGCGAGTCTGCACGCGCGTAAGGTCACCCTCATGTTTAAAATGGGAGGTATCACCATCGACAACGTCAAACGGATAATCGACCACCAGCGTGGGCTCAGCTGTTGCCGTACTGGACCGCCTGGGGCCCATCTGGAACAGTTTTTGTGGTTACGATTTGACGAGAGTAAAGTCTTTATGACCACCACTATCGCTGCTCGTGCCGCGCTGTCGAGTCCGCAGTGAAATGCCGCCACAGTCACGACAATGCAGCACATAAACTCGCGAGTGTTGAGAAAAGCGTGTGCTATCACCCGGGACACCCTCTACTTTAAACAACGGCCGCATATGGCGGTCCATTTTTGTTGTCCCGATCCACCGGTGTCATCTCGTGAAACACCTGCCTGTGTTTACAGCCTAGTATAACGTATGGAGGAGTTGCAGACCAGCATATCAGAGCAAACTAGTATAACATACGTGTGCACTTCAGGATAACATTTTGTGCAAAATGCACATGTTGTCTGTTGGGATGTGTTTAGCCTGTGACCACCATCGGCTTATCGCCAGCACCCCCATCCCCTGATGTTATTCTCGAGAGGAGTGAAGCCTCTCCTGACCAGCAGCGGCTTATCGCCGGCACTCCCATCCCTGATGTCATACTCGAGAGGAGTGGAGCCTCTCCTGACCAGCACCGGCTTATCGCCAGCACCCCCATCCCCTGATGTCATTCTCGGGAGGAGTGGAGCCTGCCCTTCAAGGCCTCCCAAGGCCCCCAAGACGTTGAGCCTCTCCTCACCACCACTCACCTTCTCATCACTAGCGATGGTCATCATCCGCTGGTGCTGCTCACGGGAGAAGTGGAACGCCTCCTGGGCGTAGTCGTCGAGCTCGCCCACCGGCGCCGAGTGCTGCGAGGTGGCAGCACCCACCTTGTGCTTCACCGTGTACAACACCTCCACGTACAGGTTCTCTCGCTGCCGAAGAGGGGTTGAACGTGACACAGAGATGGGGTATATCTGGATTAAGCCCGCAGTCTTAACAGTAGCAGTCTACTAGCAGTCTAGTAGTCAGGGCTCAAGACAGACATGGGATGGGCTCATCAACTTGAGCATGCTGTCGGTAAGTCTGTTCACGCTGCAATTGTTCTGGAAAGTTTGGGACACAGCATGAACGTTTTGGAAGGCGTGTACCACATGGAGCTCGGGTTCAAAGATTGTTTTCAGTTGGATGGGCACAAGCCTCTCCTCCCAGCCGATTTGCAGATCAGGCCTCCCAACACGCAGCTTCAGCCCTTCTGACTTGCAGCCTGGCGCTCCCAACTTTACAAACAGACCTACCAACCTTAGACAAACCGCTTGTGGATATCCATGGAATGCAGGCATGTGTAAACTAGACCAGTGGGGACGGAACCACTTGATTTTTTTCTAATAAAAAACAATGTTTTCCAAATTCAATGAGAAAATCACTTGTGAAGGAAACCTGGCTGCATCTTTCCTGGACTAACATCAAGCTGCTCCCACGTCACAGGCGAAGACAGTGGGCAAAGTTGGTTATATTTCCGCTTTTTGGTATTCGGGAAACTGCTTTAGGCATTGACATGCTGGGTCTGTTCCAGGAAAAGTGGAACTTATCCAGAAAGCAGCTTCGGTCCGAACTCAGTCGTGGTCTTCCGACTGTTCCCCTAGTTAGCGGTTGGGGAATGCTTGGAAATAACGCCGAAAGTGAGACAATAGTAATCTAATCTAACGCTAATCTAATCTCAATGCTCATCTCAGACAGTAGTAAAAGCTTCATTCCTCGGAAAAACCGGGAGAATGGAGATACCGTTAGGTTGATATTTCGGCAACATGCCCTTATCAAAACAACAGCTGAAGTCAGCTATTTCAAAAGGCATAATAGTCTTCGACTATTGCTTCGATAAACGCATGTTGCCGAAATATCAACTTATCTATATTTCCATTCTCCTGGCTTTTCCGAGGAATAAGGCCGACAGGGCTGTCTTGTCTATGTCCGTAGGTTGGTATGAGCTGCCTATGGGGATTACGCACTGATAAATGGTCAGTCCGATCGGGATTGGCCAAGCTTTCCCCAGCCAGTCAGGGAATCTTGGGGCTTCCTGAGTTGTACACAGTGGTTACGCTCTGACAAATGGCTTCGCAAGAGATTTCCAAACTTGACGGTCAAGGAATGTCAGTGAAATTCTAAGCTTCCCCAAGCAATGCCTAGGGAATTCCCTAGCATTTTCAAAAATTGGGGAACTGTGGAGTTTCCCCAGCTTTTCCAAACTTTGCCGACCAGCCCCGAAGCGAGCTGCTGGTTGGGAAAGAACTCATTTGGTAAGCAGAAAGCATCCCAAGAATATCCTCTCGAGTGCAGTGTATAAAAAGCCATAATGAATTATCGCAACTCACTCTGCATTTTTACGCAGGGATTTCCCCCTTACGTTGTAACAGTTCTGCTGGGTTTTAAACTTATCATTACTCTATTGGAGTCAGGAAGCTGTGTTGCAGTTTAAAATATTACGGTGCTTTAGCCAGAGGCGTCACTTTCTATATCGTTTTTTGAGAGGGAAGACTGAGGCCTGAAAAGCTGACTTGAGTCCTCTCAATGCTAATACAAGTTCGATTAATGTATATTTGTAAACAGAAAATCCTGAGTCAAAAATACGTAGACAAGCCGTATTTTCAGTAATCGACACGCTATGTACCTAGACAAATCACAAGAAGTATCACGCTAATTTTATACCAAAAGGTCCCTATTATGTGCCTAACATTTTTGTCATGCTAAGTCATTGACATGTTAGGCCATTCCGGGAATGTTCAAGCTTTCGCATAACAGCCGAATTTGTTCATCCACTCTCACGAAAAAAGGGAGAGCTCCGCACATCTACGTCCACATGACTATAGATCAGAAAACATACTTTCTTACTTAACATACTTTCCCAATGTATAACATTCGGACTGCGTTTTTAGTGAGGCGCGGGGTGTGGGATCGTAGCGCAGCATGATTGGAGTGGCCGTAAGTTCTTTCAAGAGTTAATGCATAACTTTTGATTGGATGTATCTCTGGATCGAGCGCCCACGCTAAGCAGTGTCTGTTTGGTGATCCCCAAACCGATCATAAAATCCCGAGTCAACGGCAGAACTTTACTGCGAAAGTTTAACGTACCGCCATGCTCAGCACGGCCGCCCTGTCTCTGACGTCACCTGACCGTTAGCGCAGCTGCTGCACCGGCGCAGGCCGTACCCACCGCAGCTGCTGCACTGTCGCAGGCCGTACCCACCGCAGCTGCTGCACCGGCGCAGGCCGTACCCACCGCAGCTGCTGCACTGGCGCAGGCCGTACCCACCGCAGCTGCTGCACTGGCGCAGGCCGTACCCACCGCAGCTGCTGCACCGGCGCAGGCCGTACCCACCGCAGCTACTGCACTGTCGCAGGCCGTACCCGCCGGGCACAAAAAGCGAACGTCTAAAGCGACTTGAACCCATCCCACCACAGGTGTGCGAATTGGAAGGCAGGCGCTCTAACAAGCCGGGCTATCAGGAGCAATTCAAGTAGTTTGTGGCACGGAGCGGTTTACATTTCGCTTCGGCGGCATATCTTCTACATGGTTGTACCACGAAAAAGGGTGCCAAGAAATGGGACCAGCCTACTGCATGCAGTGTGCTCCAGAGTAAACGGAATGTGAAGATATGTTGATAGACTTGCAAGGACATCTGCTCGCGAGGAAAAAACATCTTCTCCCCAATACTTTACAATGTTGAATTTCTTTAACATTAACGTTTTATTTTATATTAGCTTTCATATAGTTTTCCACCAAACTGTCTTTCTCTGAAATGCACGCTATTACTGGTTCTTCCTAACAAGGCAGCTTGACATGGCTTTAAAATGGGTAGTTATTCCTCTGCAGCAATACAATTTTCGGATCAAATATTGCAAAAAACGGATTTTCTAAACTTGAGCATAGGGATGCAACTTAAAGCAGGCTACAATCCGGAAGAAATGAGTTTTTTTCTGGCTAGGTAAGGCCAGCCTCATGGGCTCAGCCCTCTAACCGATCTTCAAATACCAGCCCCCTAACCTAGCAGCGCTGTACCTTACACAGCCGCAGCGCAGTTAGCTGGTACTGCGTCAGTCGTTCAAATCTGCTAGGGTTGGCAAGCGTCCTTTCGAATCGAAATGTTTTACTCACCGCGAGAAAAGGGAAGGCCAGAAAATGTTTCCATCTAGCCCAATCCCCGCTCAGCAACAGACACACGTGTTGTGTCGTAAAACGTTTGGTAACAGAGCACGAAACAGTCGGAAAGCTTGAACACCTCAAAGGTGTATACACATTTAATTTGAATTCAGCTTTGTGCAACGGGGGTGGGGACAGAGGCCTATGTCTCACCTATTTTTGCGAAATGTTTAACATGAACTCTATGGGGAAGCAATGAGGGAATTTACCTGGAAATTGATATTGCCACCATCTCTAAGACGTTTCTAAAGTCCCGCTGGAGCATGTTCTTTGAGCATTCCCTCAGGCCCTGGAGCCCTCCGGTACCAAACAAAGGGGCATTTTTCCGGGAATGCCTGCATTTTCTCAACTGAAGTTCTGCCTCCAATATTCACGGCATTTCAGCCCCTGGCTAACAATTATGTACAAGATAATTTGACACTTCACGGGTTTTTGAATCGTTCAGTCTGCATTGGGCCTGCACGGCTTGTTAATGACGAAAAAAGAGTGCCCAGTTTGATAAGGGCCATACCCATAAAGCACCCTCTTCAAGCTAAACATGCATAAGTTATGTGTTGACTGCGCCGTAATCGCCGTGTGTGATTAGCGATGTGCGTCCGTAAACATGGGTAATCGTCGCTCATGAGCTTCGGGCCTTGGATTGCAGTGCGCTGACCTTCGTAAGCATTCTGATTTGCCCCGTCTGACTCCCTATGTAGCTGACTTTCCCTCCGACCTTTACGTAACTGGCTTCTCGCTCTCTCTCTCTCTCTCTTCTCTCTCCTCTCTCTCTCTCTCTCTCTCTCTCTCTCTCTCTCTACTCTCTCCTCTCTCTCTCTCTCTCTCTCTCTCTCTCTCTCTCACTATGTAACCGATTATTCCTTTGACAATTATGTAACTGGTTCTCCCTGACCACTATAAAACTGACTCTCCCTTTGACCACTGTGCAACTGACTCCCCCCGATAACTATGTAACTGACTCTCCCTCTGACTCAATACGTGACCGACCCTCCCTCTAACCATTTGTTTGGTAATGACCTGCCCTGCCGCCCTCCTCCCCCACCAGGGATCATGGTGGACTATCAGCTCGTGTCAACATAGGGAATGCGGCTGTGAACGGGTGCGGAGCGGTTAACTTGGGATCGTTAGACCGAGCAGCGCACATACCAACCGTACATAAATCAGCTCGGGGCTAGTGCATTCGTGGTGCGATGGCCGCGGTTCACGCCAGCAGCGAGATTCCACGCAGGCCTTTACAGCAGGTTATGGCAGCTTTGGTACTTTCATGTTTCAAGCGTTGTGCACCAAGTTACGGGACGTGGAGTAACAAGCGGCTTAACTGGGCGCAAGAGCTTGTGAATACCTACATTCTGATGCTCAAGGAAAAGCCAAGAAGCCAATCAAGAAACAAGGCTACCTACATTTTACAAATACAGAGGAAAGAAAGCGAGCCGTTTTGAGAGCAAACACATGAAATTTAGGTCGTCAGCTGAGACTTAGAAAGCCGACTGAGACACCGGAAAATGATTTATTTGAAAATGATTTATTTGGGAAACCCTGAATAGTTGTATAGAACAGGCCCACATCATACGACAAAGCGAACAGATGTGACTCCTAAGACAGAGCAAAAAGGGCAGCCTGACGTACATCGCATGAGGCCCCTTTCATAGGATACCACCAGCCACGAAGGCGCCAGTGTAGCCGGTTTTGAGTGTGGCCGTTGCGACCGCGGAACACATCGCGCGCCACCCATGGTGACAGTAGGCATGGGGCTTTTAGTCTACATTTGTTAAACTAAAAACCAGCAGCAATTTATTTCAAAAAAACTAGAGCAGATATCAAAGCTCCTTGCCTGCCTCCTAAGAAATAGAAACTTCATCCATCACGGCGAGAAAAAGCAAGGCTGTATTCTTGAAGATAGCATGTAACAAAAGGTAACAACTGAGACGGTTAGTGTAAGTATAAACTCAAAATGAGGCGGTTTCAAAAAAAAAATCCGATGGCTTTCATCGAGATATAACAAATGATACACACTGCTAGTCAGTTCCGCAAACAGAAAGGACTGGACAATACCTGTGTCAGCGTTTAGAGCTTTGCAGTAGAATTCAGGCCGGTAAACTTTACACACATTTGCATAGACCGCGCCTCATCCTTTCAGATCTGGCCCGTCAGGATCCTCGATTTAGAGTCCTAAAAGGCGATTTTAGTCTCATTCGAAGTATTTATGTAGAATATCTACAAGGACATACTTAAGATGCGTTACTGCATTATTGTATGTAAACTCCATAATACAAATGCAAAGAATCGGAACATTCTGCTTCATTCGTATCTGAACTAAGGTGGATTTTAATCAACTGGATATAACATGCCCACATAATACATGAACCCATCCGGATTGGTGAGAAATGCAGGATCCTGAACACTGTACAGAAGGAATGCAAACAAAGTCATTTGGCATTGAAAAGGACTATAATGCAAACAGTATTGCTTGCCCCTCTATTTCATGCTCCGCTAACTGTATCCGCCTCTGGCGATACCTTAGATCAATGGCGGATGTCACATGGATGATCGGGCAAAGGGCCTGCATGCTACTACGTTGAGATGCTTATAGACCGTTACAACTGCTGCTCTTCCCTATATTTTGATACACGGGGGCAGCCGTTGTGACTGGTACGCCCGCCTATGCAGTATTCGGGCACTGCTGGGACGTCGCGCTCCTTAAGTTATGCACATACGACCTGTCCAAAAATGCTTAAACGGAGATCTGAACCGTCGCTAATTCAATAAATTCTATGTGGTCCAGCTTTGTCACTTCCGTTATCGGCCTTCGAGACAGGCGTGTATTTAACATCGAGTGTATGACCTACAGTAAGGTTAACGGATATCATATGAGCTCGCCGATATTGATGAAACATATGATAGCAAAACTGCCGTTGAATCATCGTGGTATTACTTTCAGTTTTCTACATCTAGCAACGATAATCCAAAGTATTCAATAAACATTGCTAATGACCCATTACGCTGGGGATTGCGCCGTGCCTTTTTGTAGTACTCGGACTGCTAATAACAGTGAGCAATAAAGCCAACCCGTGGTTTTAGAAGTGGGCGCCATATGTAAAAGCACGCATGCAATAACAGCCGTTTTAGCTGGTTTACATCTCCCAAATAACACCTAAAGCCACTTCTAGATATTTCCAGTGCAAAAAGTTTTCCAGGGCATGTCAACTTAAGCGTTTGAATATGCAAACTCAAGCGTTGGGGCTCATGGTCCTAGTTGTATCGGTCTGTGAATAATATAAGGGGAACCAAGGAAAGGCGGCAACGGTCAGCATGCAAATGTGGTGCAGGCGTCACAAATATCGTGGTCCGCCTGAGAATAACCCTCAACGTAACAACGAGCAAGGAAAATGGGCCACAAACGCCGGAAGTGCACTTTGAATGAACACCAGCCGGAGCTGAGGGGAACACCGGACTTGTCTCAAACTGAACCTAATTCACCCATGATTCTACCACAAAGGAAGTAGGTTTGCCTTCAACGGACGTTTGTTTGTGAGCGAACCAAAAGGCTGAGTTGAATAACGGCAGCGGAACGAATCCGCGGCATTCTGTAGGTTATCACTCAAGGATGTCATTTAGGTTATGTAAGTTGCATGAAGTCTTGCTGGTGGTTCGGTGTGCACTCGGCCCCAGCGCAAAGTGAACACGCTACGGTGGGATGAATTAATACGTGCATGTCAAATCCCACCTGCTTGGCCTTACAAACGTACCACCTTTTTACTTATGCATTGCAACGCCTCTGGGTTGCGGACGTGACAGTGCATACTGGGTCCAAAGCTCGGTCTACGTGACAACGCCTCCCTTTCCTCTCATTTGGTATCACTCCAGGGATGACCTCGTCCTCTGATCTCCTACAAGGTAACGTCCCCTCCCTGACCTCCTGATGATACTGAGCGCTCTCCCCTGACCACCCGCTGGGTGAGGATTTCTCCTTGCTGACCTCTTGCTGGGTGATGACCAGCCGGCGCGGCTCGATGCCTGCTGACACCTCGCTGGGCGGCGGCAGGTCCTTCTGCAACTCCTCGTCCTTCAGGCTCTGCATGCGGCGACTCTCTTGTCGCCATGGCAAGGACGCAAACGCCTCAAAGAACGAGCCGTCCGTCTCCTGGATCCTGCGGACACGGAGATCCGAATGAGTGGTGGCGGGTCTGGTGTGAGAGGTGAGAAGGTTGGGTGTGATGGATGAGAGATCAGTGCTGAGACGGGCTGAGTCACACGAGAGAGATGGGAGGACAGAAACTCACGGATGACTGTGCGTGGGATATGAGGGGAAGTTATGTAGTGCGGACGTAGAATCAGGTGTGAAAGAACCTTTGCCTCCAATTGTTGGGACAGCACAACTTGGACGCTTTGGTGATGAAGAGCCATCAGAATGTTCCAAAGATGGGTGGGACAGGTCACGTTTCGAGGCTGACTCTTTCCTTACATCACCATTTGGCTGCTGTCAAACTTTCATGCCAAGTAGGTGTCGTGACCTTTCCATCTCCACCCTTCCCCCGGTTCTACCCCTACGTGGTGGTGTATGCAAACAATTTACCTCACATTAGGCTTTCCACATTTTAGGAATGCTGCTAGATCACTGGCTCAAGATGGGTAGTGGGTTCGTGTGAGAGTTGTTTTGAAATAGGGGTCATTAAGACAACTCGTGAGATTCGAGATCCCTGTGGCAAAGAATGGAAGCTTGATGTGGTGACTGGGCACGTTCGAAACGAAACAAACAGGCGATTGGTGAGTGACCAGGCGACGTCGCAAGTCATTGACATCGAGAAAGACATCAGAGGAACTGACGCAATGCGAGAACATCGAGGTGGCCATAGATGGTATGTGCTAATTGGGCAGCAGGATCAACCATCACCCCGATCTACCGTTTTCTCGTAACGCGAGCTGTGTGCGTATGTAGCGGAGGGGGTGGGTTGGGGGGTATCGATGCACCCTCACCTACTGTTTCCAAGTTAAAAAAAATGGAACCTCGTTGACAGATCAGTGGGTTTGTCTCAACGTCATTCTGTGTTTGGCACACGTTTTATGTTGGTCAATTGTTGATCAGGTCAAAGTTAAGTCAGGTCAAAGATAATTTGCCCCCAAAATTGCTATTCAGCGTTACATACTAATCTCTACAAGAACAAGCAAGTAAGTAGAATTAAACTTGCACGGACGTGTCCCTTGTTTGAATCTGACCGCATTGATAGGTCCTTTCGAGTGTTTCGAGGGCCAACCGCTCGCAAGCAGGGCATTTGTCGGTCACCGCCCGCCGCCTCCACCAGCCGTGGACCGCAGTGCAGTGTCCCTAAGACCCGTCGCTACGCGGAAACAAGAAAATCCAGGGATACATTTGCAGAGTTAAAACACGCGCAATGAATGCTCCAAAGACTGCCGAAAATTTGGACGCGATCGCACGATATGCCAAACAGATATCCCCAGAAAACCTTAGGGAAGTTGCATCGACTCCTGTCTCACCCTTATCAGAGCGAGGGTTTATTGTCGACGTCATAGTCAAAGGCAGCCGTGGTGTTTCGCTGCATTCATGTCATAAACCCCACTGTCACCATTCTTGTGAGTTTAAACGCAGTTGTTAAGGGGCTAGGGTGTAACGCTCAGCTGTCGCCTGCGCTAATTCAGATTTTTTGATAAGAACATATTTTCCCCATAGCGCTGCGGGCGTCAGTACGCACAGCCCACCTTAGAACGGTAAACGCCAACCGTCACCGGACGCATTTGAGGCATTCTTCGCTCTGGACATGCTGGACCGCACAGCACGGTCGGAACGCCGTGCAGTGGCAGCATGACCGTTAGTCCCATCACGGCAAATAGATGGCACTGGCGTCTCACTGGAAGGTACACTGTGCCGCATCGCTTTGCTGTACCGTGATGCGGCTCCGGCTGCGGGGGCTGTTCTGGTGGTCGACAGGCTGATCTTTCTGACTAGTAGTTCTCCTTACTACTGATTTATCGTAGTTTGCGGCGTAAGCTACACCATAAAAACCTTTAAGAGGGTGTTTTGAACTGTGCTGAGCAATTGAAGGATATGACAGCTTTATAAAGTCGATTGAAAACCATAAATCTATCATGAATGTAAACATCATAAAATGCAGCTACGGCATCAGGGGACTATCCGGTATCAGAGTGATACTTCACAAAATAACCAACACCGAGCGAGGTGCATCTAAAAGAAGGGCGTATCATGGAAGTAACTACAGCGCCTTGCCATGTCTTGTCTTGCCGTGTCACGGCACCGACTGCCTTGCCTTGCCTTGCCTTGCCTCGTCACGATACTGACTGCCTTGTCTTGCCTTGCCTTGCCCTGCCTTGCCTTGTCACGGTACTGACCGCCTTATGGTCGTGTAAGCGTCATTGATGGCTCACGCACAGGGCATGCGTTCGTCATCGCCTGCTATGTTAGCGAGACAGCGAAACAAGAATCAAAGCAAATTGACGCTGCCACCCAGGCAGTCCCGACCGGAAGTGAGAGGAAGAAGTCATCGTGTGGACACGAGGCGTTCGGGCCACAAGCCAGTCAACTCCGAGTTTATTTATTCAAAGGCATGGCAGTAACCGCGCGAGGCTGTACTGCGGTTTTTATGGCACATCAATAATCATACAATGGTGCTATGATGAGCGTTCTTTAATAGCATAATAGTGGCTATGAAAACGCATTGTAAGATTCTTCTCACCCCCTGAAAGCAACTTGTTGTCAGACGGTCAGCCCGGGTGATTTGTCTAATCCATGTCGCGTAAGGCAGCCTGAACGGTAAGCGTCGAAAGATTTCTGCGCTGTTTTTCGCCTTCTTTTCCTCTTTTCTTTCTTTATCTGCCGTGAATCAGTGAAACCCGATAATGGGTGTGGCGACGGTCCTGATTAGGTCCAATAGTTTCCTTTATTGACAATAAACGACCATGGAGTTATTGTGGTTGGTGTTGAATTGCTGCCATCGCAGCCAAAGGGACAGATACTGGATTCGCATTCCACTGACGCAAATTTAAGCACCAAACGTGCGCGGTACTTTGGCCGGCCGGTAACAGCTGGCTGCGGAGGAGTCATGCGCTGCTGGCAATCTGAGTTGTGCCACTATGTGTCACTAAGAATAGCACTTCCCAATCTTGTTCAACTCAGCATACCCGGGCAAACATTATCAGTTGAGCTGGAGTTATCCTGCTCTTATTATACTTTTACGATACAATATCATGCTAAATGCAATGTGCCCGCGAAAAACTGTACCTGACAAGCATGCACTTATTCTGGACAAAATTCGCTACTATAACTGCCTGCAATATACAGTTAAAGGAAATAAAAATAAGAACATTGATTTCTTAACGGCAGTTTTGAAAGACAGCCATAGGTTTCTGGCAATTTATGTATAACTAACAATGTTGCTGTTTAGTAGCAAACACGTCTGTTATTGGATTCCATGACCACGGGGTGCAGCCTGCTCTGAACGCGGCCTGAAAGGCTACCGCATGACAAGTGCTAGCGAATGGTTCTTGCCTCGAGAAGCTTAACTAGGCTTCCTGTGTTTGCCTCAGGCAGAAAGCAGCGCACCTGCCTTCGATCCATGACCTTAAATCAGTGACATCCAAATTTTCAGAGGATGCACTTCATCACTGTCCTGAAAATGCTACCATCTGCAAAAACACACAGCAAGAGAACGTCTGGTCGCAAAAACCCACATACAAAACGCATATACGCAAATACAAACGCATACCCATATCATTTTTTGACGCATCAGACGGCCAAACAATCACGGTAAGCTTCCGGGCCATTTCGTGGGTAGCCACCCACGAAATGTGGCGGTGGCGTAGTCGCTGTCGCCTGATGGAACCCGCCTGGGACAGCGGCTGGGCAATGGCGAAGTCGCAGTCGACAAAATGGGACCCGCCTGGGGTGGCGGCCGAGTGCTGGCGGAGCCGCTGTCGACAGGTGGGACCCGCCTGGGATGGTGGCTGGGTAGTGGCAGTGCCCCTGTCGACAGGTGGGGCCCGTCTGCGATAGCGGTGACTGGCCAAGGCCGCCGCGCTGGCATCGATCCCCCAGCCGTGCACCAGCCGCGGCCGCCACTGTCAGGCGTGTACGCCGCAGAACTCAGGTGGGAACGAGGGCCGCTGCCGACAGCAACGGAAGTGGCAACGGCAGCGGCAACGGCAACGGGAGCGACAACGGCAACGGCAACAGCAACGGCAACGGTAACGGCAACGGGAACGGAAGCGACAGCCACTGTCAACGACTGTCGACTTCTGCCCCGGGGTGCTGGGGCACCGGGCATTGGAGGATACACCGGACATTGGAGGATCCACCGGGCATTGGAGGATCCACCGGATATTGGAGGCTCCACCGGACATTGGAGGATCCACCGGACATTGGAGGATCCACCGGACATTGGAGGATCCACCGGTGGCGGCAGTATGACCTGGCGTGAGATGCGCATACAGCGCCTGACTCATTCCTTGTGCGGGTCACGGCAGAAGGCGATGAATGGGCAGTCATCTGCGGGCGATGAGTTTAGCCAGGAGGTCAAATTCGGGCATGGGGGAAGTGAGCCCGTCTTGGGCTGTTCGTTGCCCGACACATTGGCTTCCCTCGTCGTCATTGTTTGGTGTGAACACGCATGGGCTGCGCATACAACTAACAACTTATTCCACTACTAAATATTTACATCTGCCCCAAAGAAAATTAAAGCTAATAAGCAAAAAAATTCCGAATCATAAAAGGAAAGCGATTGTTATCGCCAGAAAACTAAAATGCGTCTCACACATATCAGTGAGCGTGACGTGTTTTCAGGCGAAAAGAGTCGAGCGAGAACGCAACTATAATTTTCTATGATGGCAGTAAATAGCCGCACCTACCCTGAATTGGACGTTTTCCCGGTAGGTAGTTCAAGAAGCTTATTTGTCACGCAGTGCAACATGGCGACCTACTAAAAAGCAAAGACTACACGCCATCCGATATTTTTACGACCATATGGCTTCAGCTCGGCGTCCAAAGACCCGTAAAATCACCGTAAATAAGAGCCGACCACACTTGTCGCCATTATGGACCAAATGCTGGCGAAAAGGCGGTACGTGAGCCAGAAAGAGCGCCTGGCTGCTACCAGCCGCGAAAACACCGCACGTTCACCACGCCCGCGGGCCACAGGCAGCCGCGCCCCGGAGCCCGGGCAGAGCCGCCGACGGGTACGCTCTCTGACAACGCGGCCCGGCATGCTTGACGGCCGGTAAAACATTGTTGCTGCAGCTGAAGCTCCGGACAAAGACGTGGAAGCAACCACACATTCGGATGGTGGAAGTCAAAACGTTTGCTGGGGTGCGTGAGCGGCTGCTGCGGACTGCTGGTGCTGATGAACCGAATACAAGACTGGAGATCCTATCAGTGGAGTGAAACGCATTGCCGGCCTTGCTACCAACGAGGTGTAATCTGACTCAAAGACACCCATCAGACTCAAGCATCGCCTTGATCAGGCTCGAGAGTCTTGCCTGAGTCCCCGGCTCTTCCGCGATGAATTGGCTGCTGGAGGCTGTACTGCAGAGTCGGCCACGCACGTTCAGCCCGGCGCCAGCCTGGCGGCCCCGGACGTCTGGCACCGCCGCCTGTCGGCCCCGGGATGTCATCTTACCAGCATCGCCAGAGCGGATGCGCAAAGCAGACCGGCGGCACGCTGAGCGGTCGGTGTGCTGTCGGCCGACGGCAGCGCGCCACGCGGCTTCAAATGATGCTGCCGAGCAGGGGAGCGGGGCGACTGTCGGGCGTCAGATTAGCAGAGCGGGAACGGAGAAACGGAATGATTTAAGGATTGAATTGAAAGAAGCTGCCGTGGAATGTGGGCATGGAATTGCTGGGGGCTATTTAGAGCTCCGGTTGAATAAGGAATGACTTGCATCAAGCAGAATCTTCCGGTGATCTCAGAGAAATATCCTTAATCAAACCACCTGGACAAAAGCCCATATATTTTAGCCCGTGTTGCATTTTTAGAAGTGCTAGGTAGCCTAAGCCATAAGCCATTGACGGTTGTCTGGGAACTGGTCTAAATCGAGTCTGGCATTGCATACAGAGATAGCTGAAAAGCGGATGCAAAAACACCAGAGGTAATTGATTCGAGACAAGAAGGGCGACCCGACAGTGGAGCGGAAATGAGATATGCGGCCCATTTGCACTAGGCGAATACCAATCACAGTTATATCCAGTGCTGCATGTTAACACATTCAGTGTTAAAGCAAGAACGCACGGAAAGAGTAGAAGGAGTAATAATTGGAACTTCCAGGCGCTTCGGTATGGTGTGCTAGAAATACGGGATGACAGAGCATGAGCGACGCAGAGTCGGTATGTTACGCAGAAGACGAGTCTCTGGTCCGTGTCCCACGATAGCCAGCCAAGTGCCTGGATCGCCGGTCTCATTTGCAGCCTCCGCGGTGGAGGAGAGAGGCTTTGGACTCGCAATCCAACGGCAATGGGCACGAGCCCGACGGCAGATGCATGGCCTGGCCCGACGGACTGAAAAGGTCAGCTGGGAATGAGCCAGATTATCAACCGCGCCCGGGGCGGCCAAGTCACTGCACCGTACGTCACGTAAAACCCCCTCCTCAGGGAGCGACTGTGTCCCTGCACTGTACGTCACGTGCAACCCTCCTCAGGGAGCGACTGTGTCCCTGCACTGTGCGTCACATACAGCCCTCCTCAGGGAGCGACTGTGTCCCTGCACTGTACGTCACGTGCAACCCTCCTCAGGGAGCGACTGTGTCCCTGCACTGTACGTCACGTGCAACCCTCCTCAGGGAGCGACCGTGTCACTGTACTGTACGTCACGTACAACCCTCTTCAGGGATCGACCGTCCCGCTTGGCTTCGGAGGAGAGCTCAATGTGTGGCCGGCCGTCGGCCCAGCGACGGTGATGTACACGACGTCGCTTGGGGCTACAGTCAATGTGTGGTCGGCCGTCGGCCCAGCGACGGTGATGTACTCGACGTCGCTTGGGGCTACCGTCAATGTGTGGTCGGCCGTCGGCCCAGCGACGGTGGTGTGCTCGACGTCGCTTGGGGCTACAGTCAATGTGTGGTCCGCGTCGGCCCAGCGACGGTGGTGTGTTCGACATCGCTTGGGGCTACAGTCACCCACCAGGCGATTTTCATTTCAGGGACTTATCACGCGGGCTTGTTTTTCTTGCGCCTCAAAGGCGCGCATAGTCCCAGCCTATATGTGGCCAAGCGTCGGAAGCACGTGCGATGCGCACCTGCTGACGTCACACTTTTCTGAAAACGTCACACTTTCTGACGGCAACCGGCGTTTCAAACGCATGACACGCGTTGATCTTCCGCGTCATCCGGTCCAGTCACGCTGTGTATGTGTTAGGAAGGAGCAGTCTAAGGTCAGTTGGCCACGTGTTTCAATGCCTGGCACCAGCAGACCTGGTGCCTAGCATGCCTGGCACCGTCAGACCTGGTGCCTGGCATGTCTGGCACCAGCGTCGTGTTCGTGAGCAAGTGGCGGTGGCTTTGCGATTGTAGCTTTGCATGCCCGTATAGTTCAGATGACGTAGCGGACAGTATAACCAGTGCTCAAAGTACAATGAGCAGTCTGTCTTGACTTCCATATTGAAATAGTCCTAATTTGAAAAGCACCATACGTAGACGTATGAAATGCTTAAGAGAAGTACACCAATTAAAATATCTTGCAGACCTGCGTTTGTGCTAGCCATTGCCGCAAACAAGACATTCAAATGCCGCATGTACACGCATTTCTTAGTTAGATTTTATAAATGGGGAGATATGAGCCAGTTCTGCATGTTCTGGTGATCTAATAACAATGTTATGAACACGCGTTGATCACGGTGATCGGTGACAATTAATAAATATAATATCAACCGTGATTGGTATCATGAACATGCATCACTAACCAATGTCTCAACACCGGATTTTGAAATTGCCTCATTTCCGCGAAATATCGGCAGGCACTCCACTTACACTGAGGTGATTATCGTATAAACTGGGCCACAGATTAGACTTTATCGGCGCAAACGTGCAGAACAATGGCGAATCGAAGCACCGTGAGACCAGGGGTCAAATGGCAATTTATTTCATACGATAGCCTCGGACCATACGGCCCGCGTACAGCAGAGGTAAAATGTGGCCACACTTCCTTGTCGTATATGTATTGGTTATGTCCGTGGGCCGGATAGCAAAGCTTACACAGCTGATCATAGTTTGAGATTGAATACGTGTGTGTGACATGTGCGAACATCGTTCGATGTGTTCTTGCCGTGGAGCGTATTATTTATAACCGAATTATAATTTACATTTTCAAACCAGAAGCAACTAAAACCACATGGTGATAGTCGCCCAATACGTAACAGTACGTAACAGACACCCACCGATGAGCAGAAGTGATCACTACTGCTCCGGGAAACCACACCGCGGAGACGGGTGTGGATAAACGAGTGTTTGTGAATTGTTCGCCGACTCAGACGCGACTGGCTGCCGGCCAGCCGCGCGGGATGCCGCTGGGCCGCGCCGTCTCAGATCACACGGCGGGCCACGTGAGCCGGTGTAAGCTCGTGTCGGTGCCAGCGTGCCTCCTTTATGCCAGTCCGGTCTCCCTATGTTGCTCATGCGCAACACATCACATCGACAACACAGCCAGCCGTTTGGGAACAGCGACTCTTCGCAAACTCAAGCGCTTCATGATTCACTTAACAGTTGCGGACCCTTGCAGATTCCGGTACACAATTGCTCGTCACCACCACTTCACTCGTTAAAAGCTACTACGTCGCTATCGCGCTTCCCCAGTCATAAAACCGCGACAGAACACGCCCAGCCCCGGCGGCAGAAGGCGGACCCGTGCACCGCGATGGAGGCAGCTTCCACCCACCTCTTCGAAGAGGGCATGATGGTGTTTTAACGGAGATCGATGACCCGATGGCTAGGTTATCTCACGATGGCCAGTCCGGTCGGACCGCGGCCGCCATCAGGACTTTCTGATCCTATCCTATTTCACCGGCCCGGAACACGGCAACATGGCCGGCTGCGGCCCGGCCGCGGCCCGGCGGTCGATAAGAACGCGACCCCATGTGCTGATCCACCCCCGCCACAGTGCGCCCCGTCGGCCACTGCAATGGTGTAGTTAATGGCAGCATCGAATGGAAAATCGTCAACGCACTGGGTGCCATTGCTCTACGTGTTCTGGACAGACAAGCTGGCTTCAGGGGGCTCCAGGGGGCCCTGAAGCTTGAGCTTCATGAGCTTCATGAGCTTCAGGGGGCTCCGTGACGGATGGTTATATGAATCTATGAATGGAATAGATTGTCGCAGCATGTCTCAGTTGGACACCGGAAAGGCGCGGCGCTGTTGGTATCGTTGACTTCCAGAACATTCACTGCAGAGCGCACAGCTGAATATATTTGACGTGATAATTTTCTGGGGGGGGGAAGGGGGATACCATTTCTGGATTCAAAAATTTGGTCTTTGCCCTATCATGTTTACCTGCTGCTTCTAGGATTTACATGGTAAACGTAATATGGAAGGGTAGAAGACTGAGGAAGCTGGACATTTGGTACAAGTAAATATCTCCAGCAATGTTGGCATTTTACTTGTGAGAAATGACGAGGAATAACGCAAACCAAATTCCTATACAACGACCAGGCCAGGTTGACATCCCCTCTGCACAAAGGGTTTGACTATCCAGAGAGTGAATAAAAGACGCTACGCCCTAATAGCACTGAATTGTTTCTTGTAGGGCTGAAGGCCGCTACATGAGCTCACTCAGATCGAAAGCCGAGGACATATATTTTTGGGCGTTTTTCACCATCAGACAGGTTGAAAAGGAGAATTCAAAAGGTGAAAAGGGGAGCAATTCTGCTGCCGCTGCCACTGCCGGCGCCGCACTGGGGTTGGAAATGCCCGCTAACGTGACATCGGCGCCGTCATCTAGTGGTGACATGATGGCTGAAGGGAGTCAGGCGGTGTGGGCCAGTTAGCAACGACGATGCTAATCTGCGGATGGTGCTCCTTGCAAGGAGGACTTCAAAGTTTTCCTGTCATACCCGTCCTTGCATCTGTGCAGAATGCTGGTATGCAGGTAGTTGTTGAAAAGTGCATTGGGGTGGCTCAGATAGTTGGTGAGACCTGCGTTTGGGTGGCTCAGATGGTTGTTAAGAAATGCGTTTGGGTGGCTCAGATAGTTGGTAATGATGATGATTATTATTTGGGGTGTTAGGGCGCATCGACTGCTGTAGGTCGTGCAGCGCCCAAGATAGTTGGTGAAAAGTGCGTTTGGATGGCTCAGATGGTTGATGGGAAGTGCGTTTGGTCGGCTGACGGACGAATTGTCACCGAGCAGTGTCCTGGCGGGCAGATCCTTGGCATCACGTATATGTCAATTTAAACGTAAGCGCACGCTTCGCTTCGTATCGCCAACATAAGTTTATTGAGAAAGGTCGCATAGGTTCTGATGCACGACGTACATGGCCTATGTCTACATGCGGGATGGTCCCGTATCGATCCTTCCGTCCGGCCTCCCAGGTGGCGCCGGCTCGACTCCCAACAGGGCACCGAGGTCGCTCCAGCCCTCATGCAATCGTCAGTCAAGGTACGTGTCACACATGTGGTACTCTGGTCTCTACGGGGAGGCTACTTTGCCTCACGGCTGTTTTACCGTCGAGGTATTTCATTCTTCGGCCATGCCGTGAGACCCACTGGAAAAACAACATTTGCCTTGAAATGCTTCTGAATGTTGAGAATGCTTCTTCGTCGCGCTGCTACGTCGCATGACACTGCGGCGGCTCGCGGAGCCTGAGTATTTGGTTTGAACTTTTTCATCTAAGCGGGCTACGCTTTAATGAACACTGCCCATTAAAGCACAGCCGTTCATTGAGCAGCTACGTGCTTTAGCTGGCAACAGTTTGGACCGTTACTGGACTGGCCGGACCTTTCGGTGGTGGCTGCAATTGTTGGCTGTCTGCCGTTTGGAAGATCAAAGCATATACCCGAACACTGACTGTCAAGGGTCCAAATACCCAGTTTGCCGTCTTTATAGCGAATGAGCGTTGCTGGTACTGTCACTAGCACCCATAGGAAGACGACTTTCCTGTACATTTATGAATTCTTTGGCTAGCGCTGTTGCCACGGCACTTCCCATAGCAGGACCATCGCGCTGGCGGTAACAGTTGTGGCCAAACCGAAGATGATTGTTGGAAGGACAGTGACGAAGAAGCGCTTCAAAACTTGCATCGCGAGTCCGAACACGTCGACAAACTTCCTGCGAGCAGTCGCGACGTTCACTACCGACTTCATCGCCTCACCTATTGGGATGCTCCTATACATCGTTGCCGAACATGACGGCTTTCGGCAGAAGCTTTCCGGGGGCAGCCGACCGCAAACTCCCAGGGTGGGAGTCTGTGTTTGGTAGGCACGCGGGCACGTGGGAAATGAGTTGAGAGGTGAGGTGTTCTAACGGCCAGCTGAATTTGCCACCGGATCATCCACCCAAACACTATGGGGCTTGGCGGCACGCCCGGTTTGGGATTTGGGGGAACCCGTAGGGTTCGACAATGCGAAAGAGCGACACTTAAAGTGCTGCAGTTATCAGATGTCGTCGACCGAGTTCTCCATGGTGATTTTCACGGTTCGTTTTATTTCGGCCTCAAGCTTGGCTGTTGGATGTCATGCAATTTGCTGGTAATTGCCAATCAGGCATAATCACCTTTTTCCATAATAGCAAACTGTTAACACATCCGAGGATTTTATCACGAGATCCTCGTGACGTCGTAGCCGAGGCAACGTTTGCCTCATCCTCATCTCATCCTCACCTCATCCCGAGAGAAGCGGCCACGAGGTTGGCGATTGTTTTGGTAGATAGCCATGAGCCTAGCGCTTTCCAGGTACTCAGTGAGCGACCGACGTCAGTGGGGGGGGGGGGGGGGGGGGCTGCTGTGGAACGGTTGGTCAGCCTGCAAAACTAGGTCTAAGACCATTGCTTCGCAACGTGTCCTGGTGGTGTCTGCACTTAATATGAAAGTGCATAAGAGTTTCTTTCGATGCCGACTTTGTCTTCCTGAAGTACCTTTTGCTATTTTTGCGTCAAAGCAAACTTGGGTTTTTTCTTGGAGCAACACTAGACTGACGTCCAAAGGACGGCTACTGAAATCTTGCCAGCTGTTTGGAAAAACATCACTGACAGCCTGGACCATAAACATTTCAATGGTGATAGTGCTTAAAGTCATTTGTCGACTCTCAAAAACAGTGTCCTACATCGATGTGGTGATACCAGAACTTTGGTTTGTTAGCCAGCTCCAGAGGGTGCACGTAAGATGAAAAGGTCGTAGGGAATTCGCAGAGCTGGAATTGCGGGAGACCCCTTAGAGATCAGTTCTACCTTGCGAAACAGCCGGACGCTTTAGACGATGACCAGGATGTCCAGGTTGCCTTTGATATCGGGTTTGAAGTTTGCAGCTTATTACTTGCCTAGTCTACTTCACCCCGAGCTTTCTGGTTGTTTTTTTCTATTTTATCAAGATCTTTGTGCTGCGCTGTAGGTTGTTGGCTATTATTTCTTAAATGTAATTACTTTTCCCGATCCATGTTGCCTGGTTTACTTCACGCCGAGCTTTTTCCATTTATCAAGATCTTTGTACTCTGCTGTAGATTACTGGCCAGTTCTATGTGTCTTAAAAAAAACTATTTATCAGTAGTAATTGCTGCTTAACAGTCGACAATTTCTTTAAATTTCATGAAGTTACACTTGTCCTTAGATGTCCCGGTAGTTACAAATGTCTTAAGATTTCATGCAAGTCACCAATTGATCTAAACATCTTATAAGTTAGATTAGGAAATATTTGTATTTCTCAACCAGATATGCGAGAAATAAGATTAATACCTACCTTTGATGTTCACAATTTGCTCGCATAACCAAGGCCGCGTGGCTTCATTTCATATTAACTAATGCGAACCTTGCCGACAACGTTTCTGTTCATGGTTGGCTGAGCATATTCAGCACTATCAACGACTAGATTCGTTAAGGTCCATTGAAAGAGGAGCTGCCAAGCCCCATCGCCTCTGCGTCTCCACCCCGCACGTCGGCGATGCGGCGCCACGTCCCCGGCGCTTCAGTCGACAGTCGAAGAAGCGAACATTTGAGTCTGGTGCACCAGCCCCGGCGCCGCCATCAAGGCGTGTTCTGGGACCGAGACGGCTCAGGATCACACAGATCTGGTGAGCGACGGCTCCTGTTTTATTCGTACTTAGAGACGTATGTGTTGTGAGCTATGTAGGTATGCTGATTGGTCTTCTGAAGACGAGAACGAGTGTTTGGTGGTGATGGGAGCTGCATATAAAATGCATATGAGGCGTTAATTAGATAGCCTTTTCGCCGAATTATGATAATTCTTTTCTCTTCGCTCGACGCTCGACGCTATCAAAGCAAAAGCCAGCTTTGGTGCCGTACGGGAGCCTCATCACAACGCAAATGCAAGCACTGCTCACGTTGCGTGCTTTCAGCGACTCGCAAAACAGCTGTATATGAATTACAAGGTGGCAAACTAGATATCTAAGGCCCCCTCTGGCTTTCACCATCCACTTTTAGCTTTCTATGATGTTGTCTAACAAAGAACTTTCGTCACATGTTCAAACAGTGTTGTGTTTGACGCATCTCTGTCACCTTAATGAAATTCCCTGAAACGATTATGATGCTTTTCGCTCCCCACGCGTGCAGTTTGATCTGCACGAAAATGCAATATTTATGGTAAAGATCCGGCGGGCAAAAATGGTTCAAATGCAGGAAAATTTTCTTAAAACTAGCCTTTTAAATACAACAGTCTTCCATTTCAGCAAGTTTCGTCCGTTATTTGTCCAATAGCAAAACAAATACTGGAGTGGGACGAGGAGATCAAGCCGACCATAGTAGCTGTTTTTTGGACATCGGCAGCATCAGAAAGGATAGTTCAGGAGTGTAAAATCGACGCAGTCATAAAATCGTTCAATGCCGAATAAACATCTTTATTCCCCATCTAGGAACAATAGCGAAACATATTTTTAGTGTTACCTTTTGTCTCATATTCATCCCAACTTTATTTCCGCCAAGCCTTGAATTCCAGGGCAAATTGGGGATTTCTCAGTGCAGGAATATTCGATGCCTATGCTTTTTCATCATTGAAGTGCAGACTAGCTTTCATTGAGTATATTTTACCTGTTGTACACTGTCATCTCTATCGCTTTTAGCTGGCCAGCCCAAGCCGTCCGCTCGATTCTCAGAACACTCAAAGATAAGCTGGCGCGGTTCGGAGGCTGCCGGTTTCGAACTCCACATGCAGGGGCCGGACGACTGGCGTTTTAAAGTCTAACCATTGCGAGAAGCCCACACTTACAACAGGTGTAAATCGTTCCCGTTCAGTGCCCAGCCTTTTGCACCATATGTTTGAGTGTTGGGCCCCTGGAAGTTCTTGTAAGAGGTCGTTTTGGTCACCTACCAATTCCTGGCACCACTGGCTCCATTTCTTTGATTCGAATTTCAACCAATAACTGGACCTCGAAGCCCAACTGACACGCCGTTGTTGACCGTGCTGTCAATGATCGCAGCACAAATTGGTGATGTGGACGTATTTCGATACATTTGGCACCCTTATTTGTAAGTGTCGATGGATGGCTCCATTATATTGGTAAGCTTCACAGACATTCAGGCAGTGCTGCACCACGGAGAGCTAAGCCGTTCCAAGACGCATTATTCTTGTTTGCAAATGTGTGGTGGCTGAAAGTTGAGCAAGACGGGAAATTTGGAATAGTGTTGTGATTAATAGCGAATAATGTACTTTCCAAAATCGTATAGTTCTCAATCGCAACAAAACGGTTGCATAAGTCACCGAGCCTTAGACCAGCCAAGGCTAAATATGGTATCCCAAAATGGGCACCAACGTATATCAGAATGACGTGGAGTGATGTCAGAAATTTATCACATTATTCGTTTTCTTCAGTGATAACCAACAATAGTTTTAACCGAAGCCACGTGACATGGTGTGATCAACACCACACCGCATAGCTGTGACCTATGTACGTTTCTAACCAATTTATGAAGGAAAACACTTTCAGGTCATGCATTTTAGAATCACCGAAGGGCCATGTCTACACACGACCTTTTATGACCTTCTATACTTTGTTGCTAAAAAGGTGCCTGGTTATCGCTTATGCCAACAAATAAAAGGTTTTAATATTTTTACCCGAATGACAAATGATTCGAGTGAGGGCAGCGCACCAAACATACTAAAACCTGCCTTTCACTTGATCCGACATAAACAAGCCCACACAAATTGCTTCTATCCTTTCCAGCTGGCTTCCATCATTAAACCAAACGGTATACACTATCACTACTTTCTCTTGCCATTTCCCCCAAGTTAATCAAGCTCAGCGTCGCAGCAAAGTTGGCCACGAAGGCCACTTTGTCTGCTGCCACGGGCACGCCGTAGGCCAAACGTCCCCCAATAAACCGACGAAGCGCGGTCACCAGCACTGGCCGGAGCCGCGCTGGCCGTCTGATCCCCGCTGGCACGGCCCATAACCACGGCTGGAGCGGCGCAGGCCGTCTGATCCCCGCTGGCACGGCCCATAACCACTGAAAGTGGCCAGTGCCGGCCGGAAGTGACCAGTGCCGGCCGGAAGTGCCCAGTTCCGGTAGCGGACCGTCCAGGCCGGCTCGGGGAAAGGTGCGACGCGCGGCGGGAGTTGGAAGAAGAGGGCACCCTTAACCGCTCATCGCCGCAACACACGCAAGTGCACCGCTCGGCACGTGTACCGTCAGTCCACCGTCAGTCCACCGCAGGGTCAGCGTCAGTGCTCCGCCGCTCCACCGTAGAGTCACCGTCACTGCTCCACAGCTCCACCGTAGTCACCGTCGGTGCAGCAGCGCTCTACCGTAGAGTCATCGTCAGTGTCCCCAGCTCCACCGCAGAGTCACCGCCAGTGCTCCACCGCTCCACTGTAGAGTCACCGCCAGTGCTCCACCGCTCCACCGTAGAGTCACCGCCAGTACAGCAACGCTCCGCCGTAGAGCCGCGGACGTGTTGAAACATGGCCGGCAATGTATGGGAACGGCGTCCATTTACAAGGCGGTAAACGACCGACAACGAAACGTGCCCCTGGTGAGACTAAACGCCCCGGACCTCAATCGCGGCGCTTCTCTCTGCCAGACAGAGTGGCGACAGGTGCTTTTCCCTGGACACCACGAGATGCCGCCTTTCTGTAAGCGGTTCATTATACGCGGTACTGACCGGTGGGCTGTGATACGGCATCCTTTAAAAGCAGCGGGGGCAGTCCATTGACATGAGCGTGCCTGTCCCGCTTATCTTGCCCATTACTCACGCCGAGTGTCTCATGCCCCCCTCTCTCTCTCTCTCTTTTCTCTCTTTTTTTTCTCTCTCTCTCTCTCTAATCCTCTCTCTCTTCCTCTCTTGTTCTGTGTCCGTTTCTTTCGCTTCTTTCTCACCATTCCCTGTCCATCCTTGTCCGTACCATTTCTCTTGATGCGCCTTCTCCACCGTTACCCTACTATCATGTCCATGGCATTTCCGCATCACATGGGCTTACCAGTGACCGGAAGCTGTCCCAACCACAGCGTTATTCGGGCTTGATCATTAGCTCCACGGATGCCTCGGCTTACGTATGACGTTGAAGGATGGGCCAATATTTCTCACACTTAGGGAAGCCTCGGACGTCTTGCTAGCACTGCACCGGATATCGCTACCTGCAATCAGTTGAATATTGCAGAAGTTTCCGAAGAAGCTGTGATCTTTCGGGAAGTGTATCCACAGAATAATACGAATCAATTATATATGTAACACTACGTTATAATCACCCCTGTCAAGACGTTCAAATTGGCCCAACGTAACACCCCCAGGAGTAAGAAGCGATCATATTAGGCCGACATTACACCTTTTCCGGAGCCGATCTTGATCATACTTGGCTGATGGCACCCTCCAGGCTTACATCTAGGCGCAGTCAAGGCATTAATAACTTCATCCGCGCACCGACAGGGGCCTGCGCCAAATTCGCCGACAGAGGTGGGGGGAGGGGGGGGGGCCTAACCCTCCTCGTATCTTTGGACAGGAAAGGGACAGAGAGACCAACGAAACGTCATTCGACAGCTCATACAAAGTTAAATGAGAATAAGCATGCCCATTTTGGTGAGTGAAGTCAGGATTAAGATCAGCTCAGGTCAAATGGTATCTTACCCGCACGATCGGGTATAAGCCGATGGCGGCATACACAGGTCAGTGCAGATCACTGACGTCAGTTGTTGCTTTCTTTGAGCGAAAAGATTCTTTGTCAACTGAGTACACTCATTTTTGGCCGACGACACCAGAGGATAGCGTCTGAATCTAAGTGGACAAAACCCCAATAACAGATTCAACATTGGTCAATGGCATAGTTAACTTTTTTAAGGTCATATGGTTTTTCACGACGTGTTCAACCTATGTTTCAACCTAGGCTGAACCAGCCGAGTACCACAGCGTCTGTACAGTCCAACGAGCTGTCAGGACTGGTACTTCCGAATACATCAGCGAAAAAACTGGTTCGGTGGCTCGCGAGCAACACAACTTCAACACCCGAAATGAAAATCCCAAAACACAGTCTTGAGGCCAAAATCGCATAATCGTATATCTTGATTGTATGTTTGCTTTGAAAAAAATAATTATACCATTATACGCCAAAACTGTACGATTTACCTAAAAAATCTACGGCTTTTCATTTTTAGAAACTCACTACAGATTGTTCACCGATGGAAATTTGTAAATGGACCTCCGCTTTGCCCTTGTAATGGTCCCAAAGCGGACATGGATCATCCAGCGGCATCCCGATGGTGCTGCTGGATAACTCGAAAGTACAGCATCGGCACCCAGCTGCCTACTTGGCGCATCAGCTGTCTGTTAGGGGCACCCAATGACTGCACGCGGGCTGCCACCATCTCAGCACTCGAGCTCAGGCTGTCATCGTGGCGAGCTTACTACCGCTTTCCAGCACCATCTGGGAGCGGTCACTCGCGGCCGGCCTTCCACGCCGGGGCACAACAGCTGGCCACTGCTCAACGCCAAACGACCACGCCTTCGCGAACAATCATCCACCGCTGAAGGCTCTCCGATCGACACGTATGACAGCTTCGGACCTCACTAAGGGGTTGTCTGCTTTCATTCTTGAGCTCAATCAGCTCTTCCGCCTGAGCTGGCCGCCTCAGTGAGTGTGCTCCGCTCCTTCTCGAGAGTCTAGGGGTTTTGCCGGCCACTTAGGGGAGACATACAAGCCTCCGAGCGGCAGGCGTAGTAACGTGTTCTGTGTCTCTTGCTCTCTTAAAAACTTATGTGCAAGATTTGAAAAGACTCTGCTGGTTGTAAAATAAAAGTGAGCTATTCCTATATCTGTGTGTATGCATGCAGTTGCAGATAACGAATATCTATTTATTTATATCTATATATTCTGAAAGTGACTCAAATATATATATATATATATATATATATATATATATATATATATACATATATATTCTTCTTATGCATACATGTATGCATACAATTCTCACACACACACACACACACACACACATATATATATATATATATATATATATATATATATATATATATATATATATATATATATATATATATATATATATATTACCAAATCACTTCTGCCATTGCTTCGATTAAGACATGCTGCCGAAATGTCAACCCAGTCATATCTCCATTCTCCTGGTTTTTCTCCGGGGAATAAGGCTAATACTACTGTCTTATTGATGCCAACAATGTTCCTCGTTGATGCACTGAACAACTTGCATTTCCATTTTGTTTGTGCCGCGCGCGTGTGTTAAGATATCATTGTGTACACTGTACGCGTGTGTTTGTACATGACGATGGAAGTGCTGTTGGCGGTGGACACGTCGTGAGATTATCTAATATATATATATATATATATATATATATATATATATATATGCGCTCGTCATCATTAGGACAGGGAATGAAACACATTCTTACCTATTATAAAGTTCCAAAGAAATATATCGTTAGGTTGCACCACAGGCACTGCTTATGCGAAGACGTTATCACAACTAGGCAAAACGCTTCAATGCGAAGAGGTCAGTTTCAGCACAGTACAGTAATAACACAGATTCATGCGGCAAAACAACTGAAGCTCGATGAGGACGTAACTCTCTCCCAGCCACCAGCTACACTTGTCCCCACCATAGGCTCTTTCGCCACATTTCATTCCCAGCCCCTATGCCTTGTTTTCAGGGCTGGCCCGTAATAGCTGTCATCATTTCAAGACAGCGTCACAAGTCACGCAGACTGTTCGTGACAGCACGCGAAAGGACACAGACAAAAACGTCACCTGTTGAGCTGGGAGGTGACGGGATGCCGAGGTGTGTCAGCGGCAGCGGCGGCTCGTGCCACTCACCACACCGGGCCCCGCCATCGATCTCAAACTGGACCAGACGGCGCGTCCGGCCGCTGCTGCCTCCAGTTGGAGACACGGGACCTCCGTCCGCCTGGGGACATGCTGACAGGGAGCGACCGTGCGGCCGGCGCGGCGGAGCGTCGGCGGCGGCGGCAGCCCGTCTCGGCGGCACCGAGAGGGCAGCCGTGGCCGCCGATCGACGCTATCGACGCGGTCCGACTGCGGGCGGGCTCGGCCCTGCTGAGTTGATCAGGGCGACCGACACGTCGGATCCCCGGATCCCCGGATCCCGGATCGGATCCCACGATTATCCCACGTCGGCTCCGGTCCCGGGCTGCTGCTCCTCCAACTGCGGCCAGTTGTATGAGATGTTGATGCTGGGGACGAGCCGCTTTTGGCGGAGAGGTTTCGGGATGTAGTTGTGTGCCACCTATGATAGAGGTCATAGATCATCTGAAGCTGAAGCTGAAAGCAGATCGTTGTGTTGCATGCACTATACCTGGGCCCGGATGTTCCCTGGGCCAGTCCGGACTTGACAACTCTTTGGCGACTGCGGTCCGATTCAGGACACGGGCGATGTCGCGATTACGGTAGCGCTGGAATGCGATACCTGACATTTTCGGTTAGGGAGTCCACCATTGTCTTTCGGCTTCAGAGCATTCTACCGTTGTTTTCTAGTTCTGTCAGGACACAGTTGGGCACTGAGTTACCGAGTTTGGTCTGGGTCGCGCAGCAGCAAGACTGGGAGGGAGCACATAACCGTGTTTGATGGGCCCTGCCGGCCGATTTCGTCCCGGACCGGCAACACGGCCACCGCAGGAGCGGCATGTCAGCCCGCCGCCTTAATGGAGCGCTCCAGCGAGACAGCCTTCACGGAACGCTCGGCGGAGACGGCGGGTCGCGCGCCGCCACCGTCGCCGCCTGTGGCGTGC
This sequence comes from Pollicipes pollicipes, assembly GCF_011947565.3. NCBI lineage: Eukaryota > Metazoa > Arthropoda > Thecostraca > Pollicipedomorpha > Pollicipedidae > Pollicipes > Pollicipes pollicipes. The sequence goes on from NW_023596251.1 coordinate 3,353,634, forward strand.
TGGCGCCAGCTGACAGCGGCTGTACTGGAGCCGTCACGCGCCACGCTCGGGCGAGTCGCCGGTGGCGGCCAGCCGGGGTCGATCCGGTGCTGTTCTGGAGGAGGCCGTGCAGAGACGGCTGGCTGAGGTCGCACCTTCGCAGCCGGCAGCTCTCCGACGACCAGATCGATCGAATTATGGCGGCGTTATCAGATCGACGGAGCGAAGACGGCGTCACCAGATCGACCGAGCGAAGACGGCGTCACCAGATCGACCGAGTGAAGACGGCGGCACCAGATCGACCGAGTGAAGACAGCGTTATCAGATCGACCGCGTGAAGACGACGTCATCGGAGTCCAAAAGTCGTCCCTCGCCCGCGATGCGACGACGTGGCGTCACCAGATCAACTGGCACGGAACTACTCGATCTGGAGCCGTGGAGCTGGTGCACTGATGGATGCCATGACTACGCCGCGCACGGCTGACCCTCACGCGAGGGACCGGGCGTGCTGGCCTCCTGTGCACCAGACAACGCCAGTCTGACGGACACTAACCGACCGGCAGCGTCCAGGTCCCATCCCACTGCGACGTGTCTGCTTATATATAAGAGACGTAGATTGTACATTTCGAAAATATTCCAAAGGCCATAGGCTGGACTTAAGACACGATAAGCCATAGACGTAATTGGCACATTCAAATAGCAGCGTTGGTTTCAGGATTTTTGACGACAGTGACACTCTATATCAGATAATAGAGCCAGTCTATCGGGTCAGGATATACGTGTACGTCATCGCCTCCTGAAACTTCTCAGCTTCGCTCGAAATTGTTGTCAGGCGTGCAGGGCCCTATTATTGCCAGGCGTGCAGGACCCTGTTATTGTCAGGCGTGCAGGGCCCTATTATTGTCAGGCGTGCAGGGCCCTATTTATTCAGACGTATCCATCAAGAAAGCTTAACGCAACATCTTTCGAGGTGAAAAATTGTTACGTGTCATTCAGGCTCAAAGCGAGTAGCGGAATATGCAAATATACAAGCACGCTGAAGGCAAGCTGCAATTTGGTACGTCTGAGCAAATACCCGCGTGAAATTATGGGATGGAAAACGTTTCAGAACAACAGATCCATGGCCGTTTGCACCTGAGTGAAATGTGTATTACGTTATTTCAAAAGCACAAAACTTATGTCAAGGCAATCTTGCTCTTTCACAACCCTTTAACAGCAGCTATTGGCCAATGTAAAGGGGCTCCAAAAGTCAAATGTCCCGTTTTCAAACTAACCTCAGCCTTTTTAAGCATTGCAAACGGCATGCACACTGACAACAAACGCGCTAGTTTGATCTTGGCATTTTTAGGGGAGGTGTTGATGAAACAACATGTTAGTTAAGACATTTCGCCAGACAATTTAGTGAAAAGGTGCAGTGATATGCATGTTTTCACACTTGTTTCAGAGTATATGTGAACATAATTTTCCGCGCGTGCAGACCAGAAAGCTTGTTTAAATGGGAGTGACCACGATTGGGGCTGTTGAGGTCCAGATCCCTGCAACATTCGGGTTGATTGACCTGTTTTGTGTTTTGACCATATAAAACTACGCGAAAAACAAGATGGTTCCAGTAACATCTTAGCTACCTTTATGCTTGTGCAGATGGGAAAAACGTCTCATATTCACGGATGCTTGCAATTCATTCGGACTCATGGATGAGCTCGTACACGCAACAAGCAATCCGTTAGTTGTTTGGGAGTTCGGGAGAAAAAAAATAAAGAGTTTGCATCAGAAAATAAGATACATTGGTGAGCATGATCAATAGAGCAAGCAACCGGAGTGCTGCGGTCATTATGCGATGAAGCGTTCTTGTTTCGTGTATTATCAGATGTTTTCACATCGAAAGCCACGCAAACTTTGCGTCGGGTAATTACACCGATTTCAAAGTTACTCAGCATGTGGAGACAACATCAGCTCAAGCCACAAAACATGCTTCCAACTTGCATAATGTAAGGCATAGCATTATCTCAGATCACGTTATTTGAATTCAACGGCCCTTGAACAAGTTGGTTGATTTTTAAGATCTCCAAGGCGCTGGTGGCATGCACAACAGGTCACGAACACGAGATGAAATTTTTAAACCCGTCTGAGTCAAGCTCTCAGCCAAGAGCAAGTTAAGTTTGATCTGTTTGGCTTTTATAAAAATTCAGCTTTAAATTTTACGTTCAAACGCATTTCCAGCACCGTTTGCAAAACCTGGATATTCCTTTCGTTTTCTGCTACACTCCCCTGATCTGATGGTTTTTTAAGACGTGACTAAACTCCCTGCCAAAAACGTGAATCTAGCAAAGCCATGGGCCTGCCGTGCTGCGCCCCAGGGGACGTTATGACCGTCCACCACCCGCAGTTTCCGCCCACCCGGCACATCCCGGGCTACACCGGCCACCGTCCCACCACCCTCTTCCAGGGCTACACCATGACCATCGGCAACAAGACGGGAGCCTACATGGCGAAGGCGCGCGACGCGCTGCTCCGCTCCTCCAAGAACCCGGACGCATGGCCCAATCCGTGGGACCACCCGAAGCGGAAGCCGCTGCAGCCCAAGCTGCCGGGCGTCGGTCGGCCGCTGGACAGGATGCGAGAGGTGCAGAACTTTTACAACCTCGCCCAGCAGCACCGCATCCACTACAAGGACGTGACGCGTAACAAGCCAAAGCTGGACCACTTCGAAATCCCCATGCCAGCCGCCGAGTTCTACAGCGCGCTGCCGCAGGACTGCCCTCCGAAGCGCGTGCGCCAGGTGGTGGACGCCGACCTGCAGGAGGGGCGCAGGATCACGCAGCTGCCGCACGCCATGGCCGGCTTCGACGGCGTGCGCTCTGAGTACTTCCAGACGCTTCACCCGCGCTGGACGCCCACGCTGAACCGCGCGTTCCAGGAGGTTTGGCGCACTCCGCACTGTGACCGCCAGGCGCCGAGCACCCGACCTTGGCTGCTGGAGCTGGCCACGCCCAGCCCCCTGGACGTGACCGCCTACGACACGTCCGAGTGTCCGAACCCCTGCAACGAGCCGTGAGACCCCGATGGGAAGTGATGCAGGAGCGGTCTGGGTGCGCTGCCGATGTCCGGCGTGGGCGATCAGCGGAGTTGGGCGAACTCCGTGTGTTGCGTGAATGCTTCTGATTCTACTTATTTTGAAGAGGACGTACTCTCATTTTAATGTCGTTTATAGCTTGTCCCGTCTTGGTTTGCATGAATATATTGCTTTTGCATCCGATTTCACCACGACAGTCACCGGATATATCTGGCAAAGTTGGGCCTGATCGTAATCTCAAGCACATGCTTAGAAGCTGCTAGTTTATTGCTGATGTGTGAGTTACCCTGCTGCTTTGTGTCATCAAACGTCCTGGCGTATGTAAAAATCTTCCGTAGCTGAATCGATAAGAGCACCCGCCTACCTGTCCACCGGCGGCGGTGTGGGTGGGCTCAAGTCGCCTCGACACTCACTTCCCCCTGAATGGGATGGCTTACTGCCGGCGAAACGGCTGTTCAAGGTCAGATGGCGGGACGAGCCGTGCCGGACATTGTGGCGCGTTAGTCTTTCGCTACAGCAACATCCCATTAAACTGGGATTTTACGGTCAGGTAGTGAGGTCACGGTGTCGTAACAAGCACCGCTTAGTGTGAGCACTAATCCAGTAATTCCAGCCTATCAAAATGTTGCCTAATAAAACTTCCTGATAAAAATATCACAAAATAGCTCTCAGTCATATAGCTTTAAGTGTCTGTAACGTCGTACTGTGCTAGGATGTGATACAACAATGCACGACCCTCCCCCCTCCCATCCTATCACCGCCACGCGGCGCAGGCCTCGCTTCACCAACGTCGTTCTAGCAGTAACCTCATTTCAGGTCTTTGATCTGGGAGTGGGGCGGCACGTCGAAGGCAAACACCGTCTCAAAGCATCTAGCTGGAGTGGCCCAACGATACGCCTCGGACGCCGCTCCCTGTTACCGACTGGGATCTGTTTTCAGCTCCGTCTCCCTCTACGAGCGTGTCGAAACTGGCACGTAACTCAAGCGATACAAATGCCGCTTGTTTCGCCATTTTGAAAGCGCTGTTTCCTCGCATATTATGAAAATGAGAAGCGACCTAATTTCGCACGGCAGGGCCGCATGTTGCAGGCGACATCCAGGCCTCGTCACTTTTTTCCTTTCGGTTGTCAGGAAGATCGGCACGACACAGCCCGTTGCCATGGTGATTACTTGGTGGAGTGAAATCAATATTGAGCCGTATTTTGCATTCCGCTCGGTCCGAGGCGAAATGCGATCTTCAGTCAGCAAGGTCAGCACAAAAGCCGGATAGGACACTATCATAGACATTATGTTATATATATATATATATATATATATATATATATATATATATATATATATATATAAATATTATTTCAATCTATATAACCTAAAGAACTAAGTAAACAACACTCTTCAATTTTCTAAGACACAGCAAGTCTACATTCAGTAATATTTTGCATAACGCGCACTGGGAGATCAACGGAGAAAGAAGCCGCACGTTCAGTGTGAGTGCTTACTGCACCTACTAACACCCATTTCCTGTTCAAGGGAGTGGTCCACATTTGAATGGGGTTTTGAACTGAAAAAGCCATCTTGAAGATCATTCAGTGCGGTTCACAGCCCTGTCCTTCAGAACTGGACTACTCTAGTTTCTTAGCTGCATGTCCACGAAGATGTGCAGACGATTTCGGGGAGAGCACTCCAAAGTTACCTTGGCATTCATAACGTAATAATAGCGTCATTAAAATACTGTCATTCAAATGAGCATGCGGGAATCAAGACCAAAAAATAGAAATGTGTCGTTCATATTTCATGTTCGTGAGCACAATTTCCAAATATAACTACTGTCAACTGGCTTTAATTCAATATTGTGCGAGGCACGATGACGTTATCAAGCGATGAGGCATTGAGAAAAACAATTACTAAAACTAAAATTAAGCTGTCTAGAGCAGCCTTCCCCGCTTAAAACTATACTTTTAGTTATACGTGAGCTCACGTCATCATATCTGATGCCTGCTTCAATATCTCCAAATGTGGAACACTCCCTTTAAGACACCGCGCTTTGAAACGATAATGCTGTTATTGTAGTGTTAACGTGCCGCGCCTGAACTTTCCGGCTTCGCAAACGGGGCCGACTCACTATGGCAAAATAGGCAAAGATTAAAGCTACCACAAATGCGTGCAGGTAAATACACAAGCATTCCTTGAGTGAGCTCTTCCCAGTGTCTGACAGAGGGGGCAGCGAGCGGGTCCATGCAAGTGCGTCCCGAAGCAAATGCGCGACTCACGAGGATGGGAACAATATTAGATAAAACCACACTTGTCCCTGACCTCGAGTTGACTTGAGAACGAGGACATATATGTCACATGAGGACATATGTGCGCCTGTAGCAGGCTTCATCTATCAACTGCTGTCACTCGAATAAATTTGACTGGAATTAGCCCGGAAATGGGTGTCCTCGGGTCGAAGCCGGAGTCGGCCCGGAGCTGAACACCGTTGCTGGTAATCACATGCAGGGCCGGCGCGACTCGCTGCGAGTCAGCCGAACACCGTTGCTGGTAATCACAGGCGGGGCCGGCACGACTCGCTGCGAGTCAGCTGAACACCGCTGATGGTAATCACAGACGGGGCCGGCGCGACTCGCTGCGAGTCAGGCTCGCAATCAGATCCTTTGGAACGACACCAAGTCTTAATCAGACGTCAAAAGCGGAAGCTGAGTGGCCGCGCCCTCCGGGTTGCCGCAACACACCAGGATTGTGCCCTGCTCCACGCGCTTTCAGCTGAATACATCGCCGGGCTTTCAGAAGATATTTCAATAATTTGTTCACGGACTACACTTGCATAAGTGGAGCGATGCATGCATGGGATCATCTATGCATGGCACAAAGGAATAGATGTTTCACCAAGTGACGACGCGGCATCATGGTGCCATATTTCCACGCTAAAAAGAAGAAATATGCCACAGGGACAGTCGTTTTATCGCATTGCTTCTTGTACCACGGATTGTCCAGCGTTGCCTGGTTAACGCGATGGGGCAGCGCCAAGGTACAGCGCTTCGAAACCATAGTGCGTTCAATTTGTATTTGGGAAAGAGTGTCAGCATCCAAAGGCAATCTCTGTTCGCAGCGAGGACCTTCATGCCGACGCGGTTGGAGCGAATAACACGTGGCACTAAATTTGTAAATTAAAATCTCGCAGCTGCTTATCCTGCCTGTCGTAAGGAAGCATGCATTCAGCAAATAGGTAGAATCCGGTCCAGCCTTCATCTACCACAAGCAAGCGTTCGTCGCTCCTTGGTTATTCGACCAATGAGCTTGTGCCGCGCCAAGCCGCGCCACGCCCTAACGTATTGATTTTAAAGTCCTGTTTGCATGTGCACTAGGTCGAAGGCCGGTGCCAGACAGCATGTACATCGCTATTCTGGCAAGCTGTTGATTCTGGCTGTTGATTTCGGAAGGTATGACTAAGACAAAGGGAGCGAATATAGCGCTGCCGTGATTTAGGTGCACCATAGCAAAATATTTTAAAAGGATGATAAATGATACTCAACATAAGCTGCTATTAGGTTTCGGTAAATTCGCCGCGTGCATGGAGCTCCAAACTTTGCTTGTGTCTGGAGTATCTGTAACCTCCAATGCTGTGCGCAGTGCATTTGTTTATTATCTTAAAAATTCGAAGCGGAAACCCGAAAAATAACGAACAAGTGAGGTAGACGACTGATACATTTTAGCCGGCATTCATAGCGCAGCGATTACACAAATAATTGCGCGTGACATACACGTATACACTGTTCGTTCATGTGCTTTTAGTAAAGGAGCCGCTTTGTCAAGTCGTTCATTTGATAATGTTTCTCCTTTCATGCGTCGTTTTCTATATTCGGGCAACCTGGCTCGCTGGGAGCGGCAGCGGCTTCCAAGCATTCTCTGTGATTGGCCACGTAAGGAACCGTCTTTCGCGCACCATCCCATCCCATGTGGCTGTGGTATGACTGTCTTGAATTTAAGGGAATTAAGACTACGTGCTGCTCTTTTTTGTTCAGATGTTTATAAAGGTCCACATTTCAGGAACCTCCAACATGCGCATGTGGCTACCCTCTCACACTCTCGAAATCACCCGTAATGTACGTTTGCCTGCGTGTGTTTTCTCACTGTCACCGGGCGAGGCAGGGGGATCCCGTGCTGTTTTCGAAAACCGAACATGCCTGAGACGATAAGGGAGTGGAGAGAACGCCTCGAACCAAACTGCACTCGGTTAGTGCCAGTGCAACACCCTCGCACCTTTGCAACACAACTGCGGATGGCATTCAAGGAGAAAGCGAGGTAAATGCGGACAAATGATGAATTTAGGCCTCCGTTTTACCCGAAGAACCGCGCATGCCATGAGCGTGGAGCATTATACTGTACAGCCAGCGGCACGGTTCGTCCTATTCCACAACCCGGGTAACCTTTAATGCATTACATAGCAATTATCGATTACACTGAAGTGTAGTAGGGTAAACTTGGTCAAAAATTATCCAAAATGTTCACATTATTCCCTAAAATTTCGCCATTTTGCACTGATGATTGTGCAAGATTTTTGTATTTGAGGTCTTGATACTACGAACACACTTTCCCTTACGAAGCTCAGTGAGATATATTAAATGCTCAAATAATTGCGACGTTTCACCCGATGTTGGACATCATCAGGCTATGAAAAATAAGCGCAATTCGAATACATTAGTTCGGTAAAGATCAGTCGCAGGGAAAAGACGTGATGATCCCCCCACAGAAATTCAGGCAAAATTATGTGAAACTCGTCTAAAGGCCCGGAAGAAAATTTCAGTTGGAAAATCATCACATGCTGGTTGCAGATGGTAGACTGTCAAACAACCACCAGAACTATAGCGAGCACTCCAGTTCTCGCTGACAACCAGCGCAGCGTCCACTTGGCCGAAGAGAGTAACCAGCTCAAAATGCAGCAGTGCAATCAGCTGAGGCCTAGCTCACGACACGTAAACATCAGCGGGCCGACACTTCCCGTCCTCGTGAAAAACACACGACGGCACCCTACAAGGACGAAGAGATCATCCGTGGCATGGAGACCAAAACTGCCAGTCCGTTCGACCTTGAACAAAACTCAGTTCATCGATGAACGAAGGGCTTAACTGACCAGCCTAGTCACGAGAAATGGCTCATTTCAGGACACATCTGTACCCAAAATGATCACTTTTGTCCTCCAGCTTCGCTTTACCAACAGCAACTGGGTGCGCCGTCCTAACAGTACATACAAAGGCAGCACGGCCACGGCCGTCATTAGTGCAGTGCATTGGCAAGGTGTAGACCCTAATTTTCATCTGAAGGAGGCCGACTGCAGCCGACTGAGCAGACAAATAACGGTTAAAGACACCACCACGCTCGCCCGTCGCTCTGATATGCGGAAGCTCTCAGTGTTGGAAGCGGTGAACATGTGTCCCCTTGACCCAGCGACAAACCGCCTGGTCAATGCAAGGGGCTCACTCCGCTTGTCTGATGGCTCGCCGACCACAGCCGGAATGTGATGATTCTCTGACTTAGCGGTTTCTTCTTACTTTTTCTACCGATACTTTCCCGAGCTTTCTTCGAGAACTTCCAGCCAGTTTCACATGGCTTGTCTGAATTACTGTGATCGGCTTGTGACTTTTCTCTGCCACCGACATGTACTCAATAAATGTGTCATTGTAATTTCGCTGAACAGCACATGGGTAAAGGGGTCATGTATTATCATTTGAATATAAACCTTACATGTCATTGCCTGATGATGACCTTTGTCGGACGAAACACTATGCGTATCCACATGTCTTTTTGGCAATATTGAGGAAAAGTAAAGCCGAGCATAGCAATGCATTCACCGTGTTTCCTTGGTTGTTCGAGAAGCACGAGCAATTACTCAAATAGAACATTCGCTTTGGCTTTATTTCAGCATGACTGGCTATCACGACCGCTTCTTTATTCACAATGATCTTCATTACTGTGCACCTGAACACCTTATCAACTTGTACTCACCGAGAGAACTGTGCGCACCCTTTGCCAGCCCCGCTGTAGAACTACTACGTCAAATCTGCATTAGAGGTGCCACGCTGGGCGCCGCGACGAATCGATACTTTATCAAGGCGCTGGCCGCGCGTCGGCGATGCGATTAAAACGATACGACATGGAGCCACTGTGGCGGCAAAAGCGGCCGCCCCCGTCCAACAGGTGCTTCTGCTACTCCTCCAGCTGTCTGTTCGGGCCTGCTCCGCGATGCTTCAGACATAAGCCGTGCAGGCGTGTTGATGCTGATGCTGGCTGTGCGAGCGGTCGAAGTTAACGTGGTGCGACACTACTGCGTGTCGAAACGAGCTAAGCGCTGGGGAGCGGGCACTCAGCACACTGCAGAGTGCTCCACGAGGTTCGCGCCCACCTGACGGCTTCATTTCTGCTGGATTTACTGCCACCATGCAGGAATAACGGACGGCCTCTTCGTCAGAGGACAGGTGTAGTCAGGTGCCATTTACAGCTGTTTGACGACGCTCCGACGCCGCTAGGTCACGTCTGGGCTCGCTCCGGTAACGCTAGATCACGTCTGGACACGCCCCGATGACGCTAGGTCACATCCGGGCACTCTCCGGTGACGCTAGGTCACATCCGGGCACGTTTCGGTGACGCTAGGCCACGTCTAGGCACGCTTCGGTGACGCTTGGTCACGTCTGGGCAGAAGGCGTGACGGCTTGGGCTCCCTGCTTCTTCCACCGCTATTATGGGCGTGATGAACGATCGAATCGCCTGACATATGTGATCTGTAACCGGCTGCTTTGGTGACCCTGCCTTCTCGCTATCCACTGCGTCAAGCTCTGGCCTTTACGCCCACAACTCTTAGAGGACGCGTGGACTACAGAGCGCCACTCCATGCAAGAACATGCCATCGGTGTACTATGTATTCAGATTGCCTTGCGGTAGGCGAAGTGCATAATTTTAAAACAATTAACGGCCGTTTAATATCGTCTTCAACCGAACGGATCGATCCTTCTACGAATGCAACGCTGTATGGGCGTCCAAGACGCACAGACACGCTACTAATCTTTTGGTGACCCTGACAGGGGCGCGGGTCACAAAGCCTGATCCATTACCGCGAATGCAATGCAGCTGGGTGCATCCGTCTATCTCGAGCCAACGAGCTTGTCAGGCGGTTCCGCGTAGCGAGATGGGAAAAACTCATGCGCATATGGCAAGTAAGGCGGGGGCACGCCGATATAGTACTTGCTAATGGACGTAACGATATATGTCTACACAACAATAATGGTGTGTGTTAGTTTCCAGCAGACACATTAGTCCAAGCTCCGGTCTGTCCTACGCTAAAGGACTGATGTCATGTGAACCTCGTTGTGTGCGGTGGCACCATGTGTTCAAAGTACACTTGTCATTTTGGTTTAATTTCGAAGAGGAAGACACGAACGAATGCGCCAGACAAACAGGTAGAGTTCCGCGTGGGTTGAATGGACAGGTGAGTCCAATCCAAGCCCCCATCGGGAATCCCATCCGCCGGTGGATCTTCCTTCGTCACGCGCGTCAAAGCTCAGTCTGGTTCAATAGATCACGCATGGGCAAGCAATCAGAAAACGATCGTCACAAACGCGTAATACTTTATTAATTTCAATATAAAATGTCAGTTGTGACGTAGTGACACAATTGTGACAATCAGTCAATTATGACATAACCACACTACTAAGGTTGCTTTTTCACTCCTTCACATTCATTTTTGCGGTCCATTCCAGTGTAGTAGAGCAGGTCAGTTGTTTAACCCAACTAAGCCTGAGTCAATGACGTTTGGAGCTCATTTGATCCAGTCCAGCCTAACCCATGGATCACTCCTACAGACACGAACTCCTGGCATCTGTTCCTTCAGTCGTTTTGCAAGATCATAATTTGGAGTGCTAAGTGACTCAGATGTCTCAAGCGCTTGGAGGATTCCTAGGTCCTTGTACAATTTACTTCCTATTTCAGTCGCCACCAGAAGTCAATATAACCTGCATACTGCCACTCCAATTTCCCCGGTCCTATAGTTAGCTACTGATATGGTTAGGGGATTGCAGTACCTGGCGGGTGTGGCTGGCGAGATAGCCCTGGCAGTGCTCTGTCTGGCTTAGGGATGTGCTCACTTCGTATACTCTCAAGTCATTGGCTGCTAGTTTATACATGTGACCACTACTGACCAGCTCATCGCCAGCTTGCGTACTCAGTTTTATGCAGAAAACAGCGCATACAAAACAGTTCCGTCAGGTACTGCAATATCATCAATCCATGCTGGGTCTTAGAGGACAGCAACCGATATATCTTAATTTCCCCATCTCACTTATATCGTGTAACAACTCATCGAGCATGCCTAATAACCATGTGTCGTCCAGATCCAAATGTAGACATCAGACAAATGTCTTCACTCACAGGACATTCGCATGCCATTCAAAAACACTGGGTGTTGCGTCCAAACACTTCTTCATCCTGCGGTTAAATAAAACATTCCAAGCCGTTTCGCGAGCCGCTCACAGCAATTCACGGACAATCTGAGCTGAACATTGCGGCACGGAACCATTAGTATTATGCACACGTCGTTGAACAGTGCCACCGTGTTGGAAATAAATATGTTTCTTGCCCATCTCAAGCTAGTTTTAAGGATGTCAAGGACGGGGTAATGCCGGTATAGCAAGCCTTCCATATGCAGCGTCATCATTTTCCGCTTCACGCTGACTTGTTTGGTACTGATGGAATGCCAAAGAACAAATTGCCCAGCTCCAGATAGGTGCTCTCCTTGGCATCCCGTGAATATCTGTATTACACACATGGCTTAATGGTTGAGTTCTTCAAAACTCGAATACTTCCAGAGACAACCGGCCTGGCCCTCAAGTTCCAGGAGAGGGAGCATATCTTCCAGCGCGGCCTACCCAGTCAAGTAGCCAAGGAGGTCTTTTGGGGCCATGCCCCGGCCCCTTTCAGGGGCCACCGCTTTTTGAATGGCATCAGACAGAGTATCTGATCAGCTGTCTTTTTGATCAATTACAAAACCTTGTGAGCTTGTTGCGCGTAAATCCGCATTGATAAACGACGTGAAGATCGTTCATTTCAAGATAATGCCTAAACCTTGTATTTATCAGACCCTCGGCGCACGTATTAACGTGGGCATAACGATTTATGGGGCGGTAGACTTTTGCATGCATGATGTCCTGGTTCTGGAATGGTAATGACTGTGCTCTGTGCAGCTGGCTGGAGAAGAGTCGCTGGGAAACAGTTCGTTAGTTATTGTTGGGAGGCACGGTAAGGATGCGGGGTCAGATGCTTTAGAAAACAAAAAGGGATTCGGCCCGTCTCTGCCAGCGTGCGGCCACACCTGTGGGCTAGTGGTAGTTCTTGCATTGCGAATGGAGCCTTATAGCTTTCCTGGTTGTTGGAGTTACAGATGTCACAGATGGAGGTAAGGTCATCTAGTGAAGACGTGACATTTTGACGGAATGCATTGTTCGCATGTATGCTGATATTAACATTCCTGTTGTGCCGCACAATAATTACGTGATGTATAGGCCGCTGCCTGTGAGTTGTGGGGACGGGCTTGACGCTAGTTCCTCTAACCCCAAGCCAGGGTCGGCCGATTCCCCTACCCTCTCCCGGCCCCATGTCAGAGTCGGCCGTCCGATCATAGTGGTACGCCATTGGAGATGAGCGGCATGGGAGACGGGCAGCATAGCTGGCAGATGGGAAGGCACGGATGGCAGATGGGAAGGCACGGATGGCAGATGGTAATTATGCAGCTTAGCTTTATTAGGCTTTTCTTCCGTGGTTTGGCTGGCCAGTTTTTCGCTCACATGGTCTGCGATAAAGTGCGCTGTGCTACAACCCTGATTCACTTCCATGGGAAACGACTTTCAAGAGCCAAGGTCATTGAAATACAGCCGTATGCGCCAAGGCTAAAGGTAGAGCTGCTGCCGCTGCCGATTGTCTCCGGCTGAGACTGTGAGACTGTTCGGTGGTCTCTGGCTGAGACTGTGAGACTGTTCAGCGGTCTCTGACTGAGACTGTGAAACTGTTCAGCTGTGACCTGGGAGTGTGAGACTGTTCAGCGGGGGTCTGAGACAGTGAGACTGTTCAGCGGTCTCTGACTGAGACCGTGAGACTGTTCAGTGGTGGCCTAAGACTGTAAGACTGTCCAGCGGTGGTCTGAGACTGTGATACAGTTCAGTGGTCTCTGGCTGAGACTGTGAGACTGTTCAGCGGTCTCTGGCTGAGACTGTGAGACTGTTCAGCCGTGACCTGGGAGTGTGAGACTGTTCAGCGGTGGTCTGAGACTGTGATACAGTTCAGTGGTCTCTGGCTGAGACTGTGAGACTGTTCAGCGGTCTCTGGCTGAGACTGGGAGACTGTTCAGCGGTCTCCCTGAGACCATGATAATATTCGGCGGTCGCCTGGGACTACGAGGCTGTTCAGCGGTGGCACAGTTGGCCCAATATCCTGTCCTCGGTTGGTGTGATGGGTGACCCTCTAACAGACCGTGATCACCTCCTGGCGCCTCTATCATCCATCACCGGTTGTTGCCATGTGGCGGGCATTGCGCCCGACAATTGCACATGGCATGGCGTGAATTACATCCATAGATAATCCCTGAGAAGTCAGTACAATGGCCGACCTCAGCGTTGCAATCGTCCGGTAACTGACGTGTTCGGCGCGCCGTTGCCCGCGGCCGGTTGGTGCCGCTTGCCTGACGTCTGTGTCGCCGGTGTCACGTCGATGGCTACGCGCTTCACACCCTTGTCATGCGACTGGTGTCCCGGTCTACAGGGCTGCATTGTGCCGGCCGGAGTTGCCACAACACAGGCTCGCTTTGCGGGCCGGCAGAATCGATTCCCGACAGGCACCAGCGTGATTAAAGACCCACTTTGTCACCCCTTGTACCGCCGGGCACCTGGACGCCACATCCTAAAGGAATGCGTTTTTGATATTTTGGTGAACGGCCGGCCAGCGCTGACCGGATCTAATTTCCGCGGCATCGACCGCCAGTGTTGTGCCAGGGGAGTTTCATAGCGGCCCGTATCGTTTCAATTATTGAGGGAAAACTCCTTTGACGAGTTTACGAAGGCTTTGGCTGGCCGCTTTTAGGACTCAAACACACAGAGCAATGGCTTGTTATGTGAACGTTGACTACCATCCGAATGATCCATAATACGGGAAACGCCCCATTAGTATGTTCTAGTTAACACAAAATGACGCTACCGCGACGCGAAACACGAAAAATGTTTGAAAAACATTGACAGGAATTCGGCACATCGGTGACGACGCATGGTCGTGTTTCTGGTAGGTCTGGTCGTACCGGGGAGGGCGTCAATGAACTAAGCTCAAGACCAAATACCTAGTTTTATGTACACTTGCGTACGGTGTCGGCGATGGCTCGATCAATGCCCTGGAGCTTTGCTATCTAATCGCAAAGTAACTGAACGACAAGCAACTACGACGCAGTTGGGTGAAATGTATTCAGGCGTATTTTGTGCACAGCGCGTACTATTCGAAGCCCTAGATGAATTCAGTTTCTCATTGAGCATACCCCATCCGCGAGCGTTATCTTCGACAGAGTGTTAAGAATAGCATGTCATCAACACGTCGACGATCTTGTTTCAACCAAAGAAACTAAGGATATTAGTGGGTGGGCAAAGAAGTTTAATGGAAATCCGTGAGGTTCACTGTCCCATGATCGCACCATTAGTACATACCTGCGCAAGCTTGCCGTTTCTAATCGAAGCCAAATCGTTTCTTTCTATCCAGTGGCTTTTCGTCATGCAGTAAAAGACATCGTTGATGCCAGCCACCGCCCTTCCAATGCACCAATCCAATCGTCAATACAGCCCCGGTGCCACACCTCCCCCCCCCCCCCACCGGAGCGTCGTCAACAAACACAGCCCCTCAGCGTCCGGCAGGGCCAAGGGGTGGGAGGAGTACGGTTGGACCGACAAAGTGCGTGGGAGGGGGGTCATTGGCGTCATAATATCCGATAAACTGATGAGTAGGCAAACGATAATTTTTACTCATTTTTTCCATAGCTTCCATAGCACTTTTATTCATGACGAAGTTGTGGGTAGTGGCCCCAGAGGCCTTAATCCACCGTCCCTGGGGAAGAGACGGCTGTCGGTGTGCTGTCAGCGCCCGCCTCATGCCACTCGTTACGCGGCATGACGCGGCACACGCGGCATGCGTGGCCCTCTTGCGTGCCGCTGGGCTTCGTTAACGGCCGACTAATGGCCCACGGTGCGGTCCGCGCGACAGTAACGACCCCCTACGGCGAAAAAAGCGAACTTGCGCGATAGCGCTTAAGCCGCGCTGATTGGGCTGGTTCGAGCGCTGTAAGCCACCAGCGGCAGGGCACTCCGCGTCTTTGTAGGTAAAGGCGCGCCTTCTCGCTCCATGGGTGGTGCGACGCCTTACGGTCGTGGGCGTTGCGGTCATTGACCTCGGTACCGCTGGCGCCCCGGGAGGCGAGCCATCCGGGTCGATGACCGATGTCGATGTCGGTGGGGGAGGGAGGGGGGGGGGGGGCTTCTCTGAGCGGGGGTGACCATGGTCGGAACTGGTGACATGAAACACATTGCCCCCTTCCCGATGTGTTTCAGATTGTGGAGTCCGACCATTACTAAATTTTGCACAAAAGAACGACTGACGTAATCACCGTGAAAATAGTTGTTAAATCACCGTGTTTATGGAAGTCGCCATATCTATGACAGGTTTAGGGCGATGAAGCCGCCTTGTTTGGTGCATACAGCTTGGTTTGATGCAACTTGGATGTACTCAAACTATGTAAATAAAGACTTTTCTCGCAATCCGATCGGTGCTGGCAGGTCGCATCATCTGTAACGGCCACAACATCATAACTTAAAGCATCACATTGTCAGGGCGCTCAAAAACACGCGGAACCTGATAGGAAGATGAGATCTCATCCCAAACAAGATATCGATGATATTGCATCACCAATGACGCTTGGATCGCCAGCTCTTTGTGGCTGATGCCCCTGCCCGGCGCTGAACCCAATACGGTGTCACACATTGTGCATCCATATGTAACAAACATCAATTCCTTTTAACGTCAGTCGATATGGATGTACTCAAGCCTTCCCCGAGGACAACCGAGCCCTGGCTAAAGTGCATAGCATAATCCTCCAAACTTATGACGCTTGGGCTGGGCTCCCTGACGGCTCTCACTCCTTCCGTGTCTTTAAAAAAATCCAGGTGGGAAAAACGTCCGTTGGCGCGAGACGTTGTGATATTTTGAAATGTGTATATGTTTTGGAGAATATACTATGCCAAAATGAACTAAGTTACCACGCAATATGTTGGGATATAGTAAGCCAAGTGTCTATAATCGACTAAATAAAAGCAGACCATACGTGAGTTTAACAGCGTTGAGGAAGAGACAGGCGTGAGGACAAGGCCGGGATAAGGCACCATGCAAGCCAGCTTGGGGATGAAGCCCCCAGCGGCTGACCGGAACACCAGCCGAGCTGCTGCCTTGACCATGTGAAGTCTCACGACCGATCCACGACTCGGATCACACAGCTATTTCGATCCGCTGTCTGTCGCCATATCTGTGCGCGCCGGACGCCAGTGGTTGTCTCACAGGGTAACGCTCCCAAACGAAAGCCGATACAGGGCTCAGATGCACGATGCTGGTCTGGATCCACACCAAGACTATTCAGAGCTGACTGGGGGACTGACCTGGATCTGGGCCCCTGCGCTGCTTTTGCCGTTTACTCCTGGTCTGGGTGGAGGATGGCAGTTGCACCAGGTCTGTAATGCCCATGTTTCCGGCCGGTGCAGGGCCGCTCACGTGCTGCGGTTACAGGCCGCCGGCACGCGCTTGGGCGGATGCCGGCGGTCACTATAGACCGCTCCATCAGTCTCAGTGACGCCCTGGGGACCCACCTAAGCGACGCATCCCACCGGCGCAGATTCTCTTGTCCTCTATCCTCGCCACTCTCCCATACGGGCCAGCGACTGCCGGTGGGCCGAACCGTGCGTTGAGCGGAGGCTTCAGGTAACTTTCCTCACATTTTGGGTTGCGTGACAATAACATTTAAAGGAATCGGAAGAACATAAACTGTGAGCGGTGCCTGAAATTAGTTTGAAACATTTCCTGGCACAGCTGGCACGGAAGTGGAATAACAGCATCCTTCCGTCGGGTGCAGTGCTGGACATGAGACACAATGTTGGTCATGAGCGAGACGCTGTCTTTTCATCAGTTATCTAAATATTTCTCAAGCAGTAACAGGTTCGGTGAGACAAAGTCCTGGCGATAACGCAATGGTGCAGCCGATGCTTCCTGGACTCCAATGCTCAAGCCGATTAAGATATTTCCGTGTTTGGCCCCTAGCCGGACTATGCATGATTCCAAAGGACGTGGACGTGGTTAGCTTCGAGGAGCCTGTCGCCCGAATAACTGAGGAGGGCACGCCGCCGAGTCATGGGCGAGACCAACCGACGAGACAGACAGAGGCTGCCAGATATGTCTCTACAAGGCCGGTCTGGCAACAGAGGCTGCCAGACCTGACGCTGCACGACCGGTCTGGCACCAGCCCCATCAACTTTTTGGAAAATATCGTGGTTAAAGCATTTTGTCATCGCAAAATGATCAGATAGCTCCGGCAGACCAGCTTTTCTACACTTTTCCGCTCGTGCACCATCTGCGTGACAGAGCCATGCAAAGTGATGATGTAAAGCTAGTTTTGTGCTCGGAACATATTTCTCTCGATCTCTGTCCCATCGTTTTATGGCCGCGGAATTCCGCGGCGATAGCACGTTACGAAGTGAAGTTTTACTGCATATTGGAAGAACGCTGCAGTGGCGCCGGGGCTGTACTCAAACAAATTTCCCTGCTGTCTATGGGTCCATACCCCGGCAGGAAATCATGCCGTTACATGGTTCCCCTGCAAGCGTATCGCAAATCGTGTCGGAAGCAGTGTTACTAATCAGATGCACTGTAATAAATGACTGCGTATCTCATGATGGACCGCCATTAGATACACTGTACGTTCTCGAATGAAAATGCTGCGTTCTGTTGACGATGCACTTGCTCTAAGACATCTCGGTGATAGTTCACTTCACAAAGTCAAAGCTAGCAGCAAAAAGGCAATACGGGAGACCGATCAAAATTTACGATCAAGTTTTTGTTACAACCTAACACTACTTGGTTCTTATGATTGCTCGTAGCGTCGTCGAAGACTTCCACTGAACACCTGACTTGTAAGTCAATGTTGCGGGAGTCGGAGCGCAACGGCTGCTGTTTAAGTCAACTCTTATAAATCAATATCGCACCGACAATCGCTCCCGTGGCGCCGGCGGCGCGCTCAGCCGTCCGACCGCCCCGCCCGCAGGCAGGTAAATTCAACTACATGCGCCCCCCACTGCATAGACAATCACACTCCAAACCATTTTATCATCCGTCCGCCCGCTGTCGTGCTCACCAGACGTTGAAAACGGTTGCGGTTTCCGGGTGCACGGCCGTGCCGCCCACCCAATTGGGGCCTGGCTGCAGCGGCCGGCGCGGCCACACTCGCTCGGGTCAGGAGCACTCCTGAGCCCTGAACCGACACCATGCGCTCAAAGGGGGGCCTGGCTCCAGCGGCCGGCGCGACCACACTCGCTCGGGTGGAAGCACTCCTGAGCCCTGAACCGACACCATGCGCTCAAAGGGGGCCTGGCTCCAGCGGCCGGCGCGGCTGCACTCGCTCGGGTCAGGAGCACTCCTGAGCCCTGAACCGACACCATGCGCTCAAAGGGGGCCTGGCTCCAGCGGCCGGCGCGGCTGCACTCGCTCGGGTCAGGAGCACTCCTGAGCCCTGAACCGACACCATGCGCTCAAAGGGGGCCTGGCTCCAGCGGCCGGCGCGGCTACACTCGCTCGGGTTAGGAGCACTCCTGAGCCCTGAACCCATGCCCTGAGCCCTGAACACCATGCGCTCAAAGGGAACCCCCGGGCGACGGACACGCTCCGCCGTCCATAACAGCATTAGCAGCGATGATTGGAGTGGCGATCTCATTATGACCAAGGTTGATGCGTTCCTTTCGATTCCATCGTGGCACGCGTTTTTATGAAACTAGTCACGACAGCGACTGACCGTTTTGCTTGCTTTATTATTTATTGCTTGCAGTTGGCGTGAAAATAAGCTACGAATTTATCGGTGTTCCTGCTTAAGGCCATACAATCATTACAGAGCTACTGATCAAGTATTATTTTTGTGTTGAAGACAGTTCTATAGTATCCGATAGCAATAGCCATGCCAAGTCAAATGCCACTTACCTTAACATGTATTACGCTAGAGTGACCTTTGTGACCTCGTGAATGACGGTGGCTTCAATTACCAACAGAAAAGAGCTATGCGATTGTCCATATTCAACACCACTTTATCTACATTTACATTTTCACTAACATCCAACTTATCGAACGACATTTTCATGCGTGGCCGAAACAATCATCAAATTAGAGCACGAAGAAATAGAGCTGGAATACTCGTCATCGTGAGCAGCGACTCTGTTGCCGTGTGCTGCTGCTGCACCGCTGCATGGGGCTGGACACACGCCATTGGAAGCGTGTCCGAAGGCCTGCCCGTTTGGCCGGGACAGACCACCTTGGGCATGGCTAAATGGCCTTTGGTCTTGTCCTGACGCCGTCATGGAAGCACGGTAAACCTGAAAGGCCGATTAAGTGCCGTCGTACAAGCTGTAAGGATATGTCAGCGAAATGAAAACAAGGCTATGCATTAGAGGTTGATGTCAGAAAGACCGCCAGTCCCTATTTTTCGGCATTAAATTTATTTCGCTGAATAGAACTGGTTTTCAATACCCCAGAGGACCGGTTAAATAATATATCGAGCTACCAGTTAAATATGCTATGAAAGTACTGATCGTTGCTATCGACGCCAGTGGCCAAGAGTAGACAGTATGAAGCAAACAGTTGGCAATCATTGACGAAGCAAGCAACTGACATTCAAAGGGTGAAAGGGACGTGACTAGTGAGAACGTTTGAAATGACTGCAAACTCCGTATAACAAAAGTAAATCGAACTAACCAACTATTGAAGCATCCACATTCTGGCACCCGATATGCAGTACATGGCACTGTGCTAAATTTTCCTTATATGACAGGCGGTTGAGCCCCAGATCTCCACGACCTGTGCTGGTGAGATGTTAGAAAGTAGCTTAGCAAAGAGCATTAGCATGCAAACGAAATTAGGGGCAAAATAACACATTGTACCTGAACAACGCTGCTTTAATGAAAGACCGTAAAGATGTTTATGGATTTGGCCTGGAACGAATTTTGTGAATAGGCAACGATTCAATATCTTAAGGTTCGCGCTGCCTTCACTTTTCGCTAAAATTTATGCTCGCTGCCCAGGGCGGGCTTCTCGTTACACAAATGCCGGACGAGGAGCTGCTTCTGCTTGCCCAACCTCCACCCTGAGATCTTGAGAAATAATGGACGGAATTTGGGTGACAACGAGAGGCGGACCATCCCCCTGTCAACCAGGCGCAGAGCTTTGTTTTGGCATCTCGCGTTGTCTTGAACGACAAAAAGAGACTGAGTTTGTTATCCAATTTTGTTTTGCATCAGCTGCATCTGCATCTCGCTCGCCATCTGTCTCCGACACAACTTCCAGGAGGTCGGCGTCCGAATCATCCCCTCAAGCATCGGACCTGGCTTTGGGAGCCGTGAGAGTGGTCGGATCCAGACCCTGCGCCGCGCAGCCTGGCACGGACGGCACCTGTCTGGACTGGGGTTTGTCAAAGGCAATTCTCGCCTGACCTTTATCACTGGAGATCACGAGCAGTGCAATATACGTTGAGTATTCTCGCCGAAACGCTAGTCTTTATTTATGAACATGTCTGCTCAACAGCTCGAGACAAAGGCCGCCGCGCACGATATCGCCATGCCCCACGGCGGCAGGTCAGTGTCGGCCACTGCAGGGTCACGTCTGAGGTCGATGTCGGCCGTGCTGTTTTCTAGGGGTCATCGAGGTTATTGCCGGCTATGAAATGTTTGTAATATCTACCTGGCAGTGGAAGGCTTTGCGAATCGCACACTAAGCTGGCTTAAATACGCAGTGATGAATATTGGGTGTTTTTGACCACCAGCTAATAGTTACCAGACCACAGTTACCACATTGACGCATAATGTCTGCCCTATTCCGGCTGCTGCGTATGGCATATTTTTTAACAGATTTAATCTCGACCTTTTGTATAGATTGATTTGTGGAATCAGAGCCCACGCTAAGTAGTGCTTGCTGTGTGAGCCCTGACCCCAGCTTTCCCGCCCCGCATCCGATCGCTCATTTCCAGATTAACAGCAGAATTTGATGGCGAAAGCTTAGAGTGCTTCAATGCTCGGTACGGTCCGTCCTGCCCTGTGACGTCAGCTGACCTTTGACGC
The DNA here is from genome assembly GCF_011947565.3 of Pollicipes pollicipes. Taxonomy (NCBI): domain Eukaryota; kingdom Metazoa; phylum Arthropoda; class Thecostraca; order Pollicipedomorpha; family Pollicipedidae; genus Pollicipes; species Pollicipes pollicipes. Next base: position 3,375,111 of record NW_023596251.1, read on the forward strand.
GACCGTTGCCAACGGCCACGGGCCATGTCTGTCAAGGACAAATAGCAAGCGCCCAAAGCGAATCGAATCCCCGTAGCCACCAGTGTGTGGATCGGCAGGCTACTATAGCGAGCTGAGCCGCAGGGACGGACAAAGTCATGGCTTCCATGCTTTGTTAACCTAAGGGACAGCCGCTTCCGGGAGCTCCAGCAGTAAAGTGTCTCGAAATGGCCCGTACCAAGAAGCTGACACTAATGGCCCGTACCAAGAAGCTGACACTAATGGCAATGCTTGAGTGACACGGCGAAAAGAAGTATTGCCATGAGTCAATTGCACACACATCAAGTCGTATGTTGCTCAATAAGCCAACTCCGTCAAACCATCATACCAAATGCCGGGAGAGTCAATTTTACCGTCCACAAGGTGCGTCCTGCTCACAGGCGATGTTCGTTCAAGTCGGCGCCATCACTCTACACCGGCGCCTCTCCGACAGCCGGTGTCATTAGGCAGCGACCATTGCCGCAGGCCATAGCCAGTGATCAGTTCTACTTGAGGTCTCCCGCCGCGTCCCGACAGAGACGCATCGGTGGACGTAATTGCCTCTGCCGCCGGACACGCCTACTGCTGCAGCGCTGCGCCGTGGCCGGACACGCCTGTTGGCGCTGCTGCAGCGCTGCGCCGTGGCCAGGCACGCCTTTCGGCGCTGCTGCAGCGCTGCGCCGTGGCCGGGCACGCCTTTCGGCGCTGCTGCAGCGCTGCGCCGTGGCCAGGCACGCCTGTTGGCGCTGCTGTAGCGCTGCGCCGTGGTCGACCTTGCGGGGGTGTGGGCGGCACCGCAGGGCATACAACTCGGCCAGGACATTCGCCAGCTAGGTTGGGGTAAGGGGCGTCCGCCCAATCTTGCAGAATTGAACGCAACGCCTATGGGGCGTTGGGTTATATGGGATTTGGAAAGAAGTGCTCTAAAATGGCGTTAGCTTCGCGGAAATCCTGAACTTACCGTGTTGTCCTGACTCGTCAGGCGGGGGGGGGGGGGGGGGGGGGGGGGGCTGATGATGCATTCGGCACCACGTCGAGCCTGGGATCGTTAGGTGCGGCTTTGAGTCCCAGGCGCGACTCGTTTACTGACCTTTGCATTCTAAGCAACGTGACTGCCTGTGCCGTGAGCAACACCTGGTGGAGAAGTATATGACAACGCCGTATGGAGCGGCATCACCCCGGCGACAGGGCAGAGGCCGATCAGGTTCGCTGATGACCAACGTCGCTGCTTGTAATACTCACCCCGAGTTGCTGCTCTCATACAGAATGTCCCTCTTCTGCTCCGACGTAGGCAGCAGCAGCTTGGCGCGCTTTTTCTTCTGACTGGTGCGCGGTGAGCGTGAGACAACGCCGCTGGGCGGCGCCGGCAGGCTGGCGGTCCTGCCCATGGCGCCGACCGATGGTCCGGCCGCCCCCGTGGCTTTCAGTGGACTCGCCCGGCCGTGGGCGCTGGCGCCGCCGGCGCTCTCCGTGCGCTGCAGGCCCTCGCCTCGCCCGAACGGGAACCGCTTGGGGCTCAGGTTCAGGTTGCTGACCGTGTTGGTCACGTTCTGGATGAAGTTGTTGAAGAAGCTCATGGCGACAGGGCTCGTCTCTTCGGTGGTCGGCAGAGTTTCTGTCGTGTTACGGAGGAAGTGTCCCTAGTTACGCACAGCCTGCAACAAAACAGAGTGAGGTCAGACAAGCACCTTTGAGAGCATTACGCCGTCGTTCGGTTTCGTTGCGCCTCACTCGTGAGAACGCGTCGCGCGCCTTGTGTCGCGCGTCTGGTTAATGGCGATGACGGCAAAAAAACAAACATCAAAACCTTACCATCCATCATTACCATCCAAATTGAAAAGTGAAGCCATTCGCGAGTGATGGAGTCGATAAGTGTCCCCTTTCCTCCCCCCCCCTCCCATATCGTACTCCGGCATGCCATTAAGATTTGTTCGAACCGGGCTTAAAAGTCTCCTTTTTGATGCTCATCATCATTACTACCACCGCGGCAAGATTCGTGCAAATGGTTCCTCTTGCTAAAGGTAAGCATGGAAATGGGGCGATGTGAAATAAAACGGCCAAGATCTGTAGTAACATCAGCAAAGGAAAATAAACTGCCCGCTCCTCCGAAAAAATAACACAGGCAAAAAGTCAGGAGAAGTGAAAGCCCCTGACAGTCCTCCGAGACTGTGGCTATTGCGACTCGTTGAGTGATTTCGGTCAAATGACTGATATTTCTTCGCAGCCTTCTCAGTGCACGCAACCTTTGCACGTGCCGTACTGAACCGAAAATGTTACGTGGAACCGACAGAGTGCCCGTGCCTGCCTGCTACAGCTCAGCTTGGGCATGGCCTAGGTGGCAGGGAGTCTCCACCATCTCTACCATCAGGTTTCCACTTGAGACCCATTAGAGGAAAGTAGCGGCGGTTCCGGTGATAACATGGCGAACACGGATGGCGCAGCGTAATCAGATGCCCTCAATATTGTGGGCGAGGCCGTAGCAGCGTCTTCCAGAAATGCCTCAATTAAAAACGCCCTCGCCCGCATCCAAAAGGACTTTTCCGCAAAACATGCTCGTAGATCCTGTCATCCTAAACAACATATTATAACGCTGTGGTTGTGAGTTATTAGTAACTTCAGATCCGCTGGTGGCAGAACGCCGAATCCTATATTCTCTGCATATGTGTGGCGAAAGGGGGCTTTATGTCTCACTTCGGTACAGATCTGCCCCCTCTGCAGGTTATGGCGCGGGCTAACTTGCCCATGGTTCAGCATCCGCCGCCGTGATTGGCTGCGAGTGATGCAGATGGCCTGACGGCTGGGTTTTCCGGGCCAGCGTCGGCCGCCGTGGTTGGCTGCGAGTGACGCAGATGGCATGACGTCGTGGGTTTTCCGGGCCAGCATTGGTCGTTGTTGGAGACACCGTTCAGCACTGAACAGAGCAGAAGTCATGATATCCAGTGAAATTCATGGCAACAGGCGGAGTGGCCGAACCTACGCATGGAACTTCATGCGACATAATCCACTCCCAGGCCGAGGCGGGCCACCCTGTGTCATTTGTCTTTGTCATTCGAGCTTATCGGAGCGGCGAAGAATGCCACCTCTTGCTTGATTCTCGACCGTGAATATGCCAGTTGCAAAGAGGCGAGCGAAAGTAAAAACAAGAACATGCCGGAATCAATCCAGGCTTTTTTCGCATTGTGAAGCTGTTTGATGCATCAATGTAAAAAGCTTTCGATATTATTTCGCATTTGACCACTGGGCGCTCCATGCCCACCTCAGCTTGGACGGTGCTGCGCGTGCTCCATGTGACCCTCACATCACTCCAGGCACTGTACCTCCCGAGCCTTCGCTGCTTATCTGACGGCATAACACGTGTCTGGCCTTTTTGGCCTTCACAGCTATTCTTACATGGGCCTGAGATGGGGGGCGATTTTCAGGCTCCATGTGTGCACCCGTGACTTCAAATACAGAAATATGTGGCACTCGAATCGAGGGACCGCGCCAGTCAGCTATCCTCCAATGAAATGAGAGTTGATCCGAGCCGCTCTCTGAACCACCGTTTGCTTCGCCGTTTGTGATGTCATATCGTCTTACTGTCACTGACGTGACGTGCTTCCACCGCATGCTGTGTTCAAAATGGCTGATAGTGATGGAGCGCCCAGTACCGTTTAGTCATTCTGGCCACTGCAGCCCTCTGCTATCATGAAACCGAAGGAAGCACCGACACCCCGACTGGTGATGGTGCACCAGGCCGTGCACCAAGCAGTGGTGCACCACCTGATGCAGTAGTGCAGTGATGATTATAGAACCATATCATCGACCAAAGACGGTAGTTTTTGCTGTCGACTTTACCGTCCAGATAAAAGTAAGCGTCGTCGTTAAATGTGGTCGATGAGCAATACGTTAGATTCGCTCGGTAGAAGGACCGAGGAGCGGTAGCGCACACGCGCGCTATGATTGGTTAATGATAGTTTTTGGTGTGAGCTCACGTTGTATAGAATCATATAGAGTCTTGTCTTGCCTGCCTCAACACAGCGTACTCGCTATAGCCTCTACCAAGGCCCACGGCTGAATTTGTAGGGGCTCCCCAGCAATATCTGCCTTGGTCTTGCAATCTATGTCCGGATTCTCTTGGCTCGTTTCTTCGGGCTCACTTCATCAGCCAGGGTTTCAAGTCTGTCCTCTGCGCTAAGCTTCTGCACGTGACGTTGAATCGCACTTCTTGATGACACTTGTCTTGTCTAAAGCCGCCACTTAATTCTTTTTGGGAGTGTTTTAAGAGCTGTTTTCCCTTCATGACTCCTTTCTAGCTGGGGGCGGTCTGTTTGGGGCCAACCATACACGACGCATGAGCGGTGCACGCGCCGCTGGACGGTTGTTTCCTCCTGTGAATTAATAATTGGGCGGCGTCCCCGGCCGGTCCCGAGCCATCAATAAAGCACGCGACGTGGCGGCGCGACGGGGCGAGGCGCAGCACCGTGGACACCAGCGTGCCAGAGGCGGCACCGTGGACACCAGCCTGCCAGCGGCGGCACCGTGGACACCAGTCTGCCAGCGGCGGCGCCGTGGAGTGGCGCCTGCCTGCCAGCCGTGGAGTGGCACCAGCCTGCCAGCGGCGGCACCGTGGAGTGGCACCAGCCTGCCAGCGGCGGCACCGTGGAGTGGAGCACACCAGATTGTCAGTGGTGGAGCCAGATGCTGCGACGGCTGGGCAGGAGCGGAGCCAGGAGCGGAGCCAGGCGCGGCGAGGGCTGGGCAGGAGCGGCGCCAGGCGCGGCGGGGTCTGGGCAGGAGCGGCGCCAGGTGCGGCGGGGGCTGGACGGGAGCGAAGCCAGGCGCAGCGAGGGCTGGGCAGGAGCGGCGCCAGGCGCGGCGGGGGCTGGGCAGGAGCGGCGCCAGGCACGGCGAGGGCTGGGCAGGAGCGGTGCCAGGCACGGCTGAGCAAAAGTGGAGCCAGGCCTCGCGTGAAGCGGGTAGCATCGAAGCCATGCACTGCGCGAGGAGCGCAAGGGTGGGGACCTTTCGCGGCTTGGAGCGGGCAGGGATGGAACCGCACGGGGCGTGGAGTTGGCAGGGGTTGAACGCACGCGGCGCGCAGGGGCAGATCTGCAGTTGTCCCGGGGAGGTCAGGCACGTTAGGCACGGTTAATGATAGCAGCAGCGAGACCAGCTTCGGGAGCATAGCAAGCATAATGAAGCATCGGGACCAGAAAGAGCAACAGTGACTTACGACATTGCCCTGGCCTGGTGTGCCGATTTGAACACAGCGCTTCGGGCAGCCAACTCTCCGGCCGTCGTCAGGTGTCATCGAGTCCTGCGCAGGACATGATGGTGTTCGAATTTCAGCATGCATGTGGCTCAATCCGAATTCTCTTTTTATCAGAGCTGGGATTCAAAACGGGGTTCTTTCGTTCCGAGTCTTACGCCCTACCAGCTGAGCTAACCGGGAAGAACAGCGCCGTTTCGTTCTTGTTTTCGTGGCTTAGTGCATTATCGTCCATGGTTAGCTCGGGCCGTAGAGATCTTGACTCGCAGTAAGGAGACCCTAAATCAAATCCGAGCGATTTCAGGGAGATGATTTAAATTGTAATGAATCGCCCACCACAGACATGGTGGCGATGCAACAGGGAGGCATGGGAGCAACAGGTGGTCGAGGCATAGCTGAATGTGTCATTCAAATAATATGTAACGAATGCTGTGTTTCCGTCCTCGCCGCAGGACTCCTAATGTCTGCACGGTTATGGCAATTTTTTTTTGCATAACGCATAGCATGCATGCTCTCGATTCGCTTGTGCTTGCTTGCCCGTCCTTGTTTAGTCCATTCAACGTTCATATCGATTTACATGTCTATTAATGCACGTCAAACATGTGTCTGAATGCGAGCAGGTGCTCCCCGCGTCCTTCCTTGAAATCACATGTCGGTCATTGCCGTCTCAACGGTAAATAAAGTCTTATCTCTCATATACCGCAAGTGTTTCAGCAGGAGTGGTCTCCAGCGGTTGCCGTGTATCACTCTGACGCGTGCGTCAGTAGGAGTAAGTACCGTCAGCCGGCAGACCCGACAGACGGTAGGGCACAGTGAAAAGGTCACGACGAGGTTCAGTTGGTTGCCGGTAGGCCCGACAGACGGTAGGACGCAGTGAAAGGATCACGACGAGGAGATGAGGAAAGACGATCTCGAAGAGCACCGCAGAGTGATGGATGATGAGTGCACGAGCTCAGCTATCATTGATAAAAAGCTTTCGGACTACTATGACGTGGACGGAGTATAATAGTAGCAGCCAGGGGGGGGTGTCATCCGTATCGTTTAACACTATAGAAAAGTGGCAACATCGAGCTGCATGGGAAAAGAGGTAGTTTGGAAGCAAAGCCTGCATGACGTCAAGTACACCATATTTGATGACGTCAGTCGCACGGAAGCCTGTCAATTAGCCAGCTGACAGCTACACAACCCATTAGTTTGAATGGTGAGTATGTTTTGGTGGCGTGCGGCTGGCGCTTCCCGGTTGGACTCTGAATGAATTGTCCACGGTTTTGCTATGTAAACGCTATTCTTGAAGGAGGACTGAATCTTGGAAAAGTTTAACCTCATCAGAATCTTATATTTGTTCGTCGGGTATACATAACTCGGGGTTACACGTCATGCGGCGTTTGTAGCGCACCGCGTTTCGCAATCACTTAGCGTTTCATAGCCGTAGGTTTCCATCAGTTGTCATGACAACGACTTGCACAAGAGATCTCCTGCGCAGATTGTTTTGAACGATTGGTAGCATTTAAAATGCTCGACCAGTGAATATTTTATTATGCATATGTGCGCAGACCCTAAAGTACAAAACACTGTTGGCTGTAGCACCATAAGGCCCATATCATAGGGTTTTACTGTACTTACCTCACACCATCACTGTGATAACAAGAGTGGGAGCTGTTACGAATCGATAATGCAAATGTTCATATAGTTATACCTATCTATGGGCAGAGCAAATTCTGCAAGTTGAGCTGCTCAACTCTGCCACCAGGCACAAAAGGCACAGACAAGCCTAAGGCTATCCAACAACGAGCCAGCCTTGGACAAGCCTGGTCATGGAATGCAATACACCACAAATGCCGCATGACATATAACCCCGTGTTATATAATCATGCATGCAAAAATAGTACATTCTGATCAGGCTAAGACCCACTGCCTGACCCACTGTCTGTCCCAAGACCCACTCTTAATTCCAGAAATATGCGTGAATGGCAAAATGACAGATAATTTTTTTCTCAGTCCAACCGGGAACCGACAGCCGCACGCCACCAAAACATACTCACCATTCAAACTAATGGCTTGTGTGGCAGTTAGCTGGTTACTCGAGGGGCTTCCGTGCCACTGACGTCATCAGATATGGTGTACTTGACGTCATGCAGGCTTTGATTCCGAACTACCTTTATTCTTACGCAAGGTCGATGTGGCCACTTCTTCGGACCGAACGGTTCTACCTCGTTAGATAGCCTTGGTAGCAGCAGAGCTACACAAAATGGCAACAATGTGTAGCTGTTGGTTCCGCACTTTTGATTTATCTAGCAATTTCTCATTTATGCAACTTAAACTGGCACTTCAGTACACATTTATGCCTTCTAAGGCAATCTTTTGTTTTAATATGCTTTAAAAGTGATCGTGAAGCTTCACCTTTAAACGTCAGGATCATTCGGCGAATGGTACTCCATGCACTGGGAAGGTTTTTAATGCTTTAACTACCAAATCAGCCGATGACTTTTGGGTGAAAGGAAGTTCCTCACCTTGCTTAGTCCATAAAGGCTGGCCTTCAGATGTCATGGATTTTCACTTTATCAACTTTCATCGGCAGCGTAGGCGGATGTGGAATAAACCATACTGACCCATGTTTGACCTTTGTCTGAGCCAGATCACCTACTTGGGTTGTAATGCCTTCTACATAAAGCATTCTGTTTTGTTCTTATCACCTAAAGCCATGCCTTGCACAGGCCGAATTTTCTTCTGTTTAAGCAACACAGTTTGCTTACATTTCACTCTGTGCGTCTCCATTGACATGTTGGGAGTTTTTTTTTTACTGACAAAACTGGCAGTTATTAAACTCCCAGTAGCGCAATAATGTGCGCAAGTTATTTTCCAGTTAAAATACACCGTTTGAATCGAAATGTGCAATATTTCAAAGTGAAGTTTGCGCCAGTTCTCCGGAATTTAAGACTCTGTGCAGTGCTTATGGTTGTAAATATTTCCATTAAATACCAAACATTCAATAGAAACTCTTAGCCACATATTAAGATGAAAATATAGCACGTGGATTGCATTTTTATGTTCACGTGAGTTGATGGTTCCTAAGGGTCCAATAATCTTTTATCTTTTTGCGTGCAGTTCATGGGTTGCGTATTGCATAAGCGTTTGATGAAACTGGTGCATGTCGTACGCAACTTCGTTTTGACTTTTCCTTTCGATCTGGCAGCCTATGGGAGTAGCAACGCGAAGTCACACACGTGCCACGTGCCCGAAACCCATTGCAAGCATAGAAGGAACGACGTTGCGCAGACCTTGGCCTTCTGTCAATGTTTGCATCCCTTATTCATTTGTTCACCCCTCACTTTTTCTCCCTCTTTTTTCATCTATTTGTGCCTTGCGTTCGCCCATTGCACCCACACAGCAGCACATCGATTTACGCAGAGGCTGATATTGGTCTGGCGCTTCAGCTGTTTTGAATCCGCTTACTGCTGTTCCTGAGGCTCGCATTGGAAGCAGTAAGCTGTCCTGAAGCCATCCCACCGGTCGGCGCCGCCGGATTGACACAGGACAGCGTCAGATGCGCTCCACTCTATAGGTGTCTTTTCTGAGCTGCTACGGTCGGTGTTCCAAAAGGCGATGATTTAGTTTTTTGAAGTCATGATTTGAGTTGGCCTGCCGAAATGTCATGAACCCGCTTGTGTTACAACCGAAGAAAAAAGTTCAATAGTGGAAACAAAATGAAGAAGATGGTTCGATGCCTTCCAAAATATTAAGCAACAAGCTTGCATGATGCTGGAACGACGTGACTCAAACATGCAAGAGTGTGCTGATGATCTGAACCGGCCATACATTTAGCAAAACATAGGCTAGCTTTGCGCACCTAGTGGCGCAATATTTACTAATCGTGCATTTGACATGCACCAAGCTGGGTCTCATGAGCTGCGAGAACAACTTCACCAAAAGAGCTAACATGTACGATTAGGTCCTCTGTGCGTCTTTGCCTCAAGTTTTAGGTAGCGAGGTCGGTCTATACGGCCTGAACTACCCTCTCCCCAGCCAATTCCTTCCCAATGTTTCGTAACGAAGTGCTATGAAAGAACGCCTTTCGTTTCTGCCGAAAAGTTCAGACTCTCGCTGCCTTGCGTTTTCGATAGTGAATACCTTCAGCACTCATCTGGTGCCGCTGCGTGGTTTTACAAGGAGGGAAGTGATTAGATATAGCAAACCCTATAGGACCGTACGGTATAGCGGTAGCTCAAGAAAGGAGGGTTTGATTGCAAATGTTTGGTGATATTCAAGGCCCGGGTTTTCAGCTAGCGTTCGGTCACTTGGGCGTAACTACTCCAATTGCAAGTGCAGCGTACAGGAGTAATCTGCGATAATTTCTTCGGATGCTTTTGTTTTTTATGGCACAGCCTTGCATTATGTTAACAAGCTGCAAAAAGGATAGCATTCCAAGGTGTGTTCAGGTGACAGGACGGGAGGATAAGCGGTAAACAGGAAGAGAGAGAGAGAGGAAGCAGAGAGAGAGAGAGAGAGAGAGCGAGAGGGAGAGAGAGAGAAGAGAGAAAGAGAGAGAGAGAGAGAGGAAAGAGAGGAAGAAGAAGAGAGAGAGCAGAGAGGAGAGAGAGAGAGAGAGAGAGAGAGAGAGAGAGAGAGAGAGAGAGAGAAGAGAGAGAGGAGAGAGAGAGCAGAGGGGGGGAGAGAGAGAGGAGGAGAAGAGAAGGAGAGAGATATAGAGAGAGAGAGAGAGAGGAGAGAGAGAGGAGAGGAGAGAGAATAGAGAGAGAGAGAAGAGAGAAGGAGAGAGAGAGAGAGAAGGAGAAGAGAGACAGATAGAGAGAGAAAAAGGGGGGGGCGGGGAGAAGAAGGGATAGGGGGGGGGGGGGGGGGGGAAGATCGGAATGTGGGCCGTGCAGGATCCAAGTGCGCCGTGGATTGCCCGCTATAGATTGACTGAGCAAATCAAAAGTTACGACCCTTCAGCTGGCAGAAATGGGCATACCTATCAAGAGTTGATTTCGGACCACTGTGCGTTCGTTTTGCTTCAAAGCACCTGAAACATCGCCTATACCACTCCAGCACGTTCCAGTACCACATGCACTCAGCTTGGCGATTCGAGTTGGCTAAGAATGCCTACCTGGGTTTCAGCTGTTCTGTTCGTCGCTGTTTGGACCCAACCCTCCGCTAACGCCCCTAGTAGCCGATAACGTCCCCAGCAACCACGGTCACAGACGCGTTAGTCACAGTGTCGTGGTCAATTCATTCGCGGTAACCGTGACGTCTCGCTATTCCCAGGAACGAGCACGAACAAAGACATGCGTCAGAAAACCAAGGATAGCGTCGCACGTCTTTTGCAGTCTGTTCTGTTTGCATGCACTTCACCACCCACTGACCACTTCCCGCTCTTACTCCCACTACCACCTGCCTCCCACACTCACCGTGCCCCCACCCCCCACCCCCCCACCCCCACCCCCTCCGTCTGCACGCCCCCTGGGTGTCGGCCTCCTCCCCAGGCCTCCACGTGGTCGCGTGTCAGACGCCATTTATTCCAGTGATGGCTTCGACCATACCTACTGCACGCGCGCGCCTGACCATCAGCCCCCTCCCCTTCCCCACGTTCTGAGGGCCGCTCCCATGCGGCGAATCAAGGGAGCACATTTAGAAGCCCCCCGCTCTTGAGGGGCCATTTTTCGTAGCTGTTAATGGTTTCGGACAGAAAGTAAAAAACCGTCATGTTGCGTAGTCACCGAGCTCTGCTGTCCCCCCCCCCCCCCCCCCGATAAGAAAACCCTGGCTGCGCCATTGCGAATATTCGACAACTACGCAAGTCAAGTGGTTACAGTGGAGCTACACCACATACTTTTCAATGCAGGTGAGGAGTTAAAGTGTTGGCCTGGAAGACTTAAATGATTAACTGCGAGCTACTTTGTCCGCTTCCACCATTATGCATATAGTGGAAGCCTGAATTCTGTCCTGCTCGTTTCTACGTAAACTCACTTTCTGTCTTGGACTAGCCCACCATAGTGCAGGCACGAAGCCCAATTTTCCCCAGGGGGCGGATGTAGAAATTTACTTCAAATCCCGCGAAATTTGACCGAGCTCTTACGAAATCGCGCAGCATCTAGGGTAAATGTCTTAGCTTATGTGGGAACCTTGACATTCCCCTCGGTCCACCCCTGCCCCAGTGGGTGTTATAGCTACACAACCAAAACCTCCTGAGCATGCATGCGAAGTGATGTGCTAGGTCAAATCCGGGGAAATCAGAGTGGCCAAAATGTATTGCGTATCGCGCGTTGAAATACACCCACCGAATAACTATGCAAAGTACGCTACTTTCTAGAGGGGGGGAGGGGCGAAGGTGACAAAGGCCCAAACATTGATCGTCTCCCTGTGGGGTGTGGTGGGGGCCAAAGTTTGTGGCTTGTTTGTACACTCAGTGTACACCACGGCATACGACAGGGAGATGCGGGCCGAAGTGAGCAGGGCTCACTCACAACTGCTGAGCGATATGTTAATCATTGGAAATAGGCCATTGTGGGATGGGTCAAGCCGGGAGTACTCACACAGCACAATTACTGACTGCGTTCATGTATGCAAATTCTTATTTATTTTTATTTATTATATGCATATTTTTTACTAAACATACGCATATGATAAGGCAACAATCGTTGACAAGGCGCACGCCCTCCTCCCTTGAGCGCCGCCGTCAGAAACTGCACAGGGCTATGAATTAATCGGCGCTGCGGGGTAGTTACTACCCCTTTGCAGTGGCATGGCGTTCGGTTCGAACCGTTCGAATGCCTTCGACGACTGCACTGTAATAACGAACTGCAACTTTCATAATTCATTGGCGTCGTGCTCGACACCGGTGGGTGCTTGTCAGGCAGACGATCTTTATTGGCCGACTGTGACAAAATTATTCATGGTCGGTGAGCTATAATTGTGGGCATTCATGAACATTTATCTTCAACGTGTCTTTTTTGCCCTGTCGTGTCGGAACCTATTATTTTCGCATCTCGTTTCCATTACCACACGCCCACAGCTGGAACAGAACGTCGCGTGATGACGTCGGCTTCCCATGCGACGAAGCGTACGGAGGTGTTCGTACGGAGGTCACCCTCCAATGTCGCTACAGGTCAACTGTCCGAGGTCACGGTGGGTAGGCATACCTTGCGATGTCGCTACATGTCGATTGTCCGGAGGTCATCACAGGTCAGGACACCTTGCGACGCCGCGAGAGGTCAACTTTCCGAGGGCTATCGCAGGTCAGGACCCTTCCCGTGGAAGGCGTCAATATCCACGAGGCATCTGTTTCAGTATACACACGTAACTCCCCGGAGCCGCTGCTGCCGTGTGTTGCGTCGGTACCCCGCAGGGGGTGGTCCGTGGTCTCGAGCTCAGAGTCGGTCTGTTGCAGACAGCACTCCCGGCTGTGGACCACGTGCAGCGCAGTCGGCGGCTATCGCGCGCAGAGGTGAGCGCCTGAGACCAATATTTCCGGATATCAGAGTGCTATCCGAGAGATACATGCTTGTGGATTTGATGTTGTGTATATCCAGAGGAATGCGTTTGTATGTCAGGGAATGGATTCACTGTTACAGATTGCTGCTTTAGTTAGAAGCGAACATGTATTTTCAAGCATTTCATTTTCGCCACAGAGCGTTTCGTGAAAGTCGTTGCACATTGCTGTGCAATGCACAGTTGCCAAACGCATACTCAGCATTAGAAAATTCAACTCAATGACGGCTGTCTTGCGCTTTACAGCTAAAGGTAGGCCTCATGTAAACGGTGAAGGCCTCGGTGAAATTATTATAGCTGCATTATTCAGTATGGCATGCTAGTACTCGCCCCATCAGTTTCATAGCCGCTCCAGTTGACGACCGCGCTGGATAACAATATGTTACAGCATTTAATACGAGACATTTCACATTGTCAGACATTTCACATTTCACATTTCACGCGATCATCACACTGTCATGGGACACTTTCATCAAAACATTACTTGCCAAACGCTGAAGATTGTCCCCATCCCCGTGGATGGATCGATTGACTATGTCCTCATTCACACCGCAAAACTCATACACGGCTAATAGGTTCAAACAAGTGTTTTATGCAGCGATCGACTCGAGCGACATACATCAAATGACAGACTTGATCTATCAGTTTCTCACATGAACTTGAACAACGATGTACTGGCTGAGTGGTTAGCGCCTTCAGCTACCACGTGGCGCGGGGGGGGGGCGACTTCGAACCCCGTCTGTATCATGACCCTACAGCGCTAATATGACCTTCGTAGTGCCTGGCGTCTCATAGAATGGTTTGCGGCTCGAGGTGTGACACTCTCTTTTTACAAGACATGAAAAATCCTGTTGAAATCCACGGTGCTTAACAACATCCTCAACAATTGTAGCGATGTCAGAAAGGATGAAGGTAGGACGAAGTTGAAGTAGACGAAGGACGATAGTTGAAATGATTGTTTGAGGCACTGAACTTTGAGACAGAGTGACACACCGCACATTTCCGCGTATTTAAAGTATCACGGAAACTGAAACAGGCATTGACACTACGCTGCCAGACCACGCCATGAAGCCAAAAGACGTTTACAAAATCCTAATTCAGGTCTGTGATGAACTACCGGTGGACGAGTCCCTCATCCTAAGAACAGTGCTATGATGAAGCTCATAACTCGTCTGTTCAACGGTAAAAGCTCATATGCCAATCCCAGGCATTTGCACAGAAGGGCATTTCAAAGGGGCATTTCCACGCGCATCACACTGTCAGACCCTCCTTTTCGGCTGGTTGGGTCCGCCACAGCTGGCCCTAGTCTCTATGCGTCACGTGATGACCCAAGGCACGGAGGTCGGCGATGAGGGGTGAGGCCGATTGGCCACTGCAAGCTTTGTCACGTGACATCTGACGTGCGGTTGGCCCCATTCTCGGGCGACTGCGACCCAGACGTATCGCGGGCGGCGTGTGGATAGACGCTTCTACAGACACCTACCATACAACCCTGGAAAAGTGCTCTTTTGGAAAAACAAAAAATCTTAAGAATTCCATACTAAAATCCCTTTTTCAAAAGCCTCGAAAGGAGCACCATGGCGAACAGATGATAACTTTTGCGACCCATAATGTGCCACATATTGCAGCAAGCGCGTTCCGGTCTGAACGAATCCTGCCCGCGGCTGATCGTATTTCTGCTCGCGGAGCCTTACTGACGTCACGAAATTCCTTAGCTGTGCGGTGAGCGGTGGACGTGGGGCGTACAGGCCAGCGGCTCTGTGGGTGATGACGTCATAAAGAGAATCCAACATAGTTGGCACCGTCGGGTTGTGGGGTTTGCAGTTACTGAAGGGCGTGTGGAGGTCGCAGAGGCACGACAGTGCCCTCAAAAACGCTCCCCGCTCACGACTCACGGTTTGGCTGGGAACACGAGACCCCAGTCAAGGCAGTTTGCATTGAATCCCATTCGGCGCAATGGTCTGGTATGTGGAGTGGTTGGTCCTGGTGCCTGGTTGGTCCTTGGTCCTGGTGTCTGGTTGGTCCTCGACACGGTCTGGGGTGCCACATATCTTTCGGATAAAGTTCTGCTGGCTAAAATGGCAACTCATCCCCTGCCGTCCCATCCCTTCTTTATCCCGCGTCTTCGCGACGCCCACATACCCCGGAGAAGGCGCATACGCCAGCCATGAGTGGATTCAAGTGCACCTGATGGGGGCCAGTCGGAGCGCCGAGTACTGTGCGGGTCTCTGTGCGGGCTAAGCCTCGGCAGATGGACTCCAGGTACATGCAGTTTTGCCCCATCACAATCCTCTGTTATTCATCTCATTGTCCTCAAATGGTCATGACTGAGAAGAAAAGAAAGAAAGAAAACAGCATGTGGCAAAAGATGTCAGCACTGACTGACTGACATGACTAACGACGTCACCACTTACAACAAAAAACATCCGAGAACTACGCACCATCTGGTCGAGTAGGTTGGGTCGAAGATGGGGTACAATCATGCACACGCAATCAATAAATCTAACAGATTTTGTTAACAGGCTGAAAAAGGTGTAGGTTTTTTACAAAGAAAATGACATTTATATATATATATATATATATGTATATATATATACATACATATATGCGCATATATATATATATATATACGCATATATATATATATATGTATATATATATATACATACATATATGCGCATATATATATATATATATATATACGCATATATATATATATATATATATATATATACACAACATACATATCATTTGTGTCAACTTAAACAAGTGGCAATTTCAACCATCAGTGTTAACAAACGCCCAGCCTGCGCATCCAAAAAAGGCGAGTCGACGATGTGATTCGAGCTGCTCAAAGACTTTATCCGGTACAGTGCGCACTGTACTGAGCAGATCTCACAACACGGTATGCGAGACTAAAACAAATTCCAGACACTCAAGTTTCGGAGTGCAGTTTTTGGGATAGGAGAACGACTGGTAAGTGGCAGCAGAAAACAGCAGCTCTGCCCTAGCCGTGAAAAGTAAGCTTTCTACATTTCAGTTCAAATTTCTTCTTTCCTTTTACTTTGATGAGACAAGCTGTTCGGCGGAGCATTTCACACATTCATCAATCTTTGATGGCGGGTGAATATGTGGGGAAGACGGGACCGGATTAGAAAATAACAAGCGCCAGTAACCCCACGGAAACCTCAAGCTTTTTCCATCAATTTTGTGCGACAGAGGTCGTCAGACCTTTGCTCAAATACAACAAATTGAATGGGAAACCTATCCGTGACACAAAGCTTTCAGTATACATGAGAGACGGAGGAAATCAATCTTTGTTGAATGAAGGCGACGAAAGCAGGGCTGTGCTCTAAAAAATGGATGGTTGAAGATTATGTATGAGGGGGCATTTCAGAATGACTCATTCCTTGCAAATTTTCTCGATTTGACTTCTTTACAAAGCTCTTGGACAAATCCCAGCACGAAACACATTACACTGAACCCACAGCTTATTTTCTCGGTCACATTCACGAACAAGTAAGTTGGCCGGATCACGGCCGGCGGCATACCAAATCCACCCTAGCACAAGCTGTATATGCTTAATCTTTGGGTGCGCATGTCACTGCGCCGTGGCTTCTTGACACGCCTATGGTCGATGCGTTTCGAAAAGAGAATGTGTCAAGCCGCACGCGTCGTTAATTTTGCAATACTGTAAGCCAGTCACGGGAGGGTTTGCACCGCCTGTCGCTTTAGCCGTCATACTGTTCTAGATAATACCTGATGGATAATACCTGGTGACTTCGGGGTATGCCCTGGCCCCCGTTGATATCCCTGAAGGCGGCGTGCTGACCTCCACATTTCATATAACGAGATGGTGATCTTTTAAACTTGTGGCATGACCTCTGGAAACTGGAAATTATGGTTTCATGGCGACTTTATTTGACCGCATCGACCTTAAAACATGACTTGAAGCATTTGAACATGGCCCAGTGATCTCATGACCGTACGTCATGGACTATGCCTATGATCTGGTGATCTGTTGGCATGATGCGCAGCTTCAGGCTCCTCAGGCCTTTGGAGATGACCTGGTGACTTCAGTGAATGGCCGGCCGACATCGGTGTATAAGGATTTCATTTCGATCAGGAACGGCCACGTTCGCGCGGGCTCATCTCCCAGGAAATTGAAAAGTGAAATAGCTTCCACACAATCAAGTTCAGGAAATTCTCTGTTGGCCGTGAGTTAGTTGCATGCCACAGCCACGAGTAAGATGAACGAGCGAATATGGTAACACTGGCCAGCGGCCTGTCCTCTACTTGGTGGCCGGCGGCGCCGCTGTCGCGTGCATATTGCTCCACGCTTTCCGTATCGACTTTCAGAGTGGTGGAGCGGCGCCGCCCCACCACCGGTGCGAAGCATCAACACTGCGGCCTAAATGTCGCGACAGGGCTGAAGCCTGAGGTCGATACCCTCACGCTTGATCGATGGTGATCCATCGCGTGACCTACCATGACACCCGCGGATCGGGGTCGCCCCGGCATCCAGGATGCGAACGGATGCGATCGGCCTGAATGCGCTGCATCGCGCATTGTTTTCTCCTCAGCAGTGCGACAAACAGCACACGCATTGGCGCAAGACAGAGAGCGTTCATATTTATGGTACGTGGTTGCTGGAAAGGGTTAACATGTGTAAGCATGCATCGGGCAATCCCGCACAGTGTCCGGCTGCTGTTCCTGTGGACACTCCCTTCAGCTCAAATTGCATGCTATAGGTCGGGCGAGGGATTTCCGCGTGCCCAAGCTGCCTCCAAGCTGCGTTATTGACCCTTCTGTTCGGATGCAGGATAAATAATCATGTCTCTGGTTGCCGTGCGGACGTCTCACTGTTGTAAGCGTGAATCCCGAATGGCCGCGACCCGTGCAGTCCCTCGGGCACGCTCCGGGTGCACCATCCGCTCGGGCACGCTCCGGGTGCACCATCCGCTCGGGCACGCTCCGGGTGCACCATCCGAACGGGCACGCTCCGGGTGCACCATCCGAACGGGCACGCTCCGGGTGCACCATCCGCTCGGGCACGCTCCGGGTGCACCATCCGAACGGGCACGCCCCGGGTGCACCATCCGAACGGGCACGCTCCGGGTGCACCATCCGCTCGGGCACGCTCCGGGTGCACCATCCGAACGGTCTGTCTCCCGCCCATGGAGGTCAATGGCGATCCAGCCTGCGTTGGGGCGCTTCGGAGCCTCGCTGGAACGGGCGTTTGTGCGAAGGGGTATCCGGAGGCCCCCACACAGTATCAGAGATAGCACCCCGACCGGTCTGTGTCGTTAGCAGAGGCTGGCGGCGGCCCAGCACGCAGAAATAAGGTGGGACGACAAGTTATCTAACGCAAAACGTGTCGCAAATGATTATTGACACTTCAGGTAGGTGTTAAACCCCCACCCTCCCGGGGTGTCAATGATTCAAAGCCACAGATGCTTCCCTGTAACGAGGTCATGTTGGAAACTGTGGCTGGCGTTTTGGCATGTGTCAGTCAGCTGTGGAGAACCCGTAATGTTTGTGACAATCCGCGCTATGTCTGCATTTTCTCAGCGGATGTAAGTGTTCTCAGATTGCGTGCGGTAAGTCGCAAGGTCGTGACTGGCTACCGGCCAACACTGCATCGCCCTCTACAACACTGCGTCAGATACATCGACGCTAAACGACTTAAGCTATTGAATGCTCCGTTAAAACCTCGCTATGACTAAGCCTGCAGCCGGGCTGGTACGTCAGTCTCAATAATGTGACGGTAAGCGTGATGAGTGGTGTGAGTGACTGGCATATTCTGGCTTCATAGCATTGTACTGCAACGGAATTTTGGCTGTTTGTGCTCTTACTGGAACTCTGGACTGCAGCGCAAGTTGACTGCATTATGTAGAAATAGGGCAACGCTCTTGTTGCACGGGTTGATGCAGCGGCTGCACAGCTTGGCATCTTCAATATATTTTTACGATTGGCATTGCTATGTGAGCTCTATATGTTACCATCTGGGGCACCGTCATTAGTTTCACGAACACAAGGAAGCAAACAAGCGTGATTACCATGCCCGGTGGCGGAATACCGGCATAATAACCACGACAAACAGCGGCCAAGGCCTGCGCTGTTAATATCGATCCCCGTCCCGGGCGACACCGACGGCAGCATACTCCCCGACCACTCTACAGCCGAGAAAGCGTGTTTAGGTAAAAAGCATGACATATGGAGACGACCATAGTGGCATGGCCAGATGTGTCATCGAGACACAGCAGGTGTCGTAGTTAGCGGCTGGAGTGGCCGCACCCAGCAAAAGTGCTTTCTAAGGCTTGAAGTATATACTCCAAAGATTGCGATTTTCCACTATCCTCCCCCACCTGAATATTACCTTTTAGAGCCTTCAGAGCACGCCATCAGTGCACCGGAAGAGTCGTTACCACAGGTGTCATAACTGATTGGCGAGAGGGCCCATTTTAGTGCCGCTTGACGACAGCGACCGTGCCAACTAGTTTTCAACTACAATGTCTCTGGAGCAGCAAAAAGAATGGGAGTTGCGATAGCAGCTTTTTACAGCAGCACATGCCGAGCAGCTCAATTCATGGTGTTATGACGCCATGACCTTGAACTGTCGCGATGTGCATACATGTCAACATTATGCCGTTTTGACCTCCCATAACGCTCACGTTGAAGTCACAACTTTGAAGAAAAAGAGGCGCCGCAAGCGACAGTAGATGCTGCACATTTCTCCTCATCTAGTTAAACGACAGGAAAGAACAGTGTGCAAGAACATTAGCGTGGGGCCAGAATAAAAACCCACGACCACAACAGCCTAAAACAAGGTGAATGCTCGTAAAGCAGGTGTCAACATCATGCAGCGCTCCAAGAGGAGCCGCCCTAGCTTAATCCGACATCGTCGCATCCCCACATGGTGTGTGAGGGGACAATTCTTGGCGTGAAATGTTCACCATCGGGGACGATCGCACTTTAACAAAACACACATGTTAGCGATGCCAAACCCTTGTAGACCACGCCACGAAATGTCCCGAGTGAATAGTCACGTCCGACTGTCGAGCAGGGCTACAGGAAATAGATGAGTACCAAACGGAACACGGGCATCCACCGGCAACAATCCATGGGCGCCGCCATCCATCAGGTGCACCTATGTCACCGCAAGGTGTGTGACGTCACAACTACCGTAGACACCACGCAATGTGTCAAAGATGGCTACTCCATCTCGACGCCACCTCAGCCGAGTCCGTGCGAGAGGGGTGGTCTGTGCGCGTAGCTGTCCACCGCGTTACTTGCTGTACACATCACGCGGGCCTATTATCGGGACGGAGTGCTTCAAGGACCCGAATGCCAAATTTCGGCTGCGGGACGTCATTGCTTCGGCATCGGTTGGTTATTCGCAAACATCTAATGAGATGCATCACGCGCCACCCGATGTAGCTATTTCACAACACAAATGTGTCCGTCTATCTGCTATTTGCAAACGCCGAACCATTGAATCGCGTTTGGCAGCTGTCGCTCCTTTCGTGGGTCATTTCATGGCTCACCGGATGCGTGAGGGATGCAACTCTGTGCGTGCGGCTCATGACTTTGAGCCTGACCGTACCCGGAAAAAAACACGCACAGTGCTGTGATTCAAGTACTCCACGAACGTCACGTGATGAAATTGCATGCGTGTGACACAACACTCAAGGGCAGAAGCATGCTAACTTCTCATTTAAGCGTTCAGTGTGAGCACCTTAACGTGGTTCACCTAATAAATCTGCCTGAGAAGGATGTGCAGACTGTTGCTGCATTGTCAGCACAGGAGCACGAGCAGCCTGCAGCCAACCGCAGGCCACCGCACCCCACAACCCAGCGTTGGCAGTACTCCCGCTGTGGCGGTGGGCGGACCAGTGCAACCCACCGCCTGACCTGCACACGTGCCGGGTCAATGCTGCAGACCTCTGAGGTCTGCAGCATTGACCCGGCACGTGCAACACCACATCGCTTGGCGCGTGCCGGCACCGACCGGACCGAGACTGGCCCCGATTCTGTCTGGAGAGCCGCAGCACATGGTGAAGATTTTGGTGACGTTCGGTCCAGCCGCTTGATCCCGGTCTGTCGAAATCTCAACAGAGAGACAAAAACAAAAAAACAACAAAACAAAAACAAAAGCAAATGAGCGGGCATGGTGGCGGCGTCTGGCCCTGCCTGGTCTGATCTGGTCTGATCTGGTCTGATCTGGTATGCCTAATCCTGCACGTCCATTACCTGTTCCTGTTGTTATTCGGCTATTACTCCTACAGTGGACATACATTTACAGTTGCAACATTCCTACGGTTGTATAGAGCCTACAGTTGACAGAGTAACTGTCCCGAGATCTCCCTAAGCAATACTCCTGCAAAGCGCGCCTTCAGCTGTTCCGATTATAATAACTTTTTTTCTCGATCCAATTTTCTAAATGGAGTGTTTTACATTTGTCTCTCGATCCAATCCTTTAAATGGAGTGCCTAACGTTTGCATATGTAAGGGAATAGCCTTATTTCTGGGGGGAAAAACAGGAGAATGGAGATATAGATGGGTTGATATTTCAGCAACATGCATTTATCGGAACAATAGCGAAAGAACAAATTCATTTCCGCTATCGTTTTGATAAAGTCATGTTTCTGAAATACCAACCCATCTATATCCCCATTCTCCTGGCTTTCTTCCGAGTATAAGGCCATTACTTACCGTCTTATCTATGTGAACAATGTTCCCCGCTAATGCACTGAACAAGTTAGCGTAATGTTTCAAATTTGTATAAAGCTTTGAACTGAGATGGCCTTTTTTGAAAATAATTCAGTGCAGTTCCCAGCTATACCCCATTTAAGAATGAAAACCCTCTTGTTTACCAGCTTGACGCCCGCGAACGAGCGCAGATTACTTTGCACAGACTACTTCAAGGTCATCCAGACATGCATGACGCCATACAGACGTCACGCGAGCATCAACACCTCATTGGCCATGCAGTGCTCAAGGCCCAGAAAAGTAAAATCGTGAAACTATTCGTGTTTCACGTGCGTTAGCACAATTCGTTTCATCCGCGGACGTCAGATGGCGTTCAGGATAGTTTTTGCATTAACTGCAGTTTGCGAGCATGGATCAGCGGACGCCACACGGGGAATCGAAGAATTCAAGAATGACGCCATATCGGAGCATATGAATGCAAATAAACCATATAAACCACGGACAAATATACGAGAACACCACGAGAAGGGAACAAAAATATACATACGATATTTGGGTTCAGAAAACACTCACCAACAAACACCCACAGCTCCTGGCAAATTAAAGTATTTCAAAGTAACCAGCCCGTTCTCTACAGTGTCAGTTTTGGCACGGCCAGTTTGGCAGCGACTCTGACGTTATAAGATTCCATGACATAATCAAGCGATGACGTATAGAGGGAAATTTTGACTCATTAGTGACATTGTGTTGTATTGAGCAGCCTTTTAACTTTTAAAAAATCAACAGTTACAAGTGGGGTAATTTCATCACATCTGATGCGGGCCTCGATATCCCCCAATGTGGAATATTCCCTTGAATGAAAAATGGAAGGCCATAGTTTTGTTCGGTAACAAAGGCGCTACCTAAATTATCATGACGCAAATGATCAACTAGTGGGACTAGAGGTGGGGATTAAGTGGGACAGCCCTCCTGAACGTTCACTACTTATTGCGTTCAGGTCAGCACCAGGTCCACGACTAGCCAGCTCGAAGGACAGCATGCATGCTTCGCATCTGCTGCCTCGGTAAATGGATGACTGTGGGTTAATCATGCTCGTATCAGACACCGCAAAGGTGAGATGTCGATTAAGTGTATTTTGTCATACAAAAACCCTCCCCAGGAAAAATGTATTATTCATTTAGATTGGCCTGACGACGTCCCACGGGACTCACTCCTGTTTGTCCAGTTTTTTTTGTGCATTCTAGTAAACGCCTGTCTGCTAATGCTGGGGTGAAATGGGCTACTGAGTATCAGTGCCGGAGTAAAAAGTCGCTTGCAAACATTTGTAAGGACAAACCCGCTCCGATATTTGTGCATGACCCGGCCTGAAGTAGTTCTGTGTCAGCAAATGCATGTAGATTCAGGTGCAGGACGTGGGCGTTCTGGTTTGCCCGTTCGGCTTCCATTCGGTTGCATTACTGAAATGGCCGTCACTGCCATCGGCCAGCACTCTAGCACATCATGGGAAAGGGCGCGTCATTCCGTGAAAAAAGCGTGTCGTTCATAATTTCGAAAATATTGACGTTTGGCATGCGCCACGGTTGTACGGTGCACAGGTGCCTTTCTGTATGAATTAACCATGACGGCCCATTGGTTTCGGAGCTGTACGCCAGACCGACATTCAAGGCTCCCCGCCCAGCGCGTAGGCGGCGACAAGCCGGCAGATGCCAGACCAAAACCGCGAATTTCCAGACGCTGGAAAAGAAACGCTCACACCAACAACAGCAGTCAATGACTTCAAACCTGCATCCCCTTTGGTGTCGAGCTGACTGTGCCTGTGGTCGGCCCAGTGCCAGCGCTAGCTCCGCCGCTGCCGGGCCGGCCCGGCGAGTGGCCCAGCTGGGGGGCGGCGGCGCCGAGTGGATGACGGCTGGGCGTGCCGCCGCCGCCGCGCGCCATCCATCGATCGGGCAGCGGCGCCGTCCGCACGTCCAGTCACGCCCGCACGCCGGCCCCGGCCTGAAGAACCCACACACGGGCCCCAGCCTGGTGCGCCCATACACGAGCCCCAGCCTAGAGAGCCCGCACACGGGCCCCAGCCTGGAGAGCCCGCGCACCGGTCCCAGCCAGGAGAGCCCGCACACGGGTCCCAGCCTGGAGGGGCCGCACGCGGGCCCCAGCCTGAAGAATCCGCACATGGCCCCTAGCCTGGAGAGCCCGCGCACGGGCCCCAGCCTGAAGAACCCGTACACGGGGCCCAGCCTGAAGAACCCGCACACGAGCCCCAGCCTGGGGCGCCCGCACATGAGCCCCAGCCTGAAGACCACGCACACGGGCCCCAGTCTGAAGAACCCGCACACGGGCCCCAGCCTGAAGAACCCGCACACTGGGGCCAGCCTGGTGCGTCCGCACACGAGCCCCAGCCTGGGGAGCCCGCACACGAGCCCCAGCCCGGAGAGCCCGCACACGGGGCCCAGCCTGAAGAACCCGCACACGAACCCCAGCCTGGTGCGCCCGCACACGAGCCCCAGCCTGGAGAGCCCGCACACGGGTCCCAGTCTGGAGAGCTCGCGTGCTGGGCAGTTACGGCTAGCTTCGCTCCGGTTAGGTCCGTATAAGTGCAATCAGCGTCCACACTGGGGGCGGGGCCAGAGAAGTTCAGGTTAGCCGAGCTATCTTCGTATTTTTACCACGTAAAATAGCAGGAAAGCAAAGTGGATCCCAGTAACTTCCAAGGTTTCATTACTCCTCCCGGCGCGCTTATGAGTCAGTGTTGAGATCACTCGCAGCAAGTTCAGAATTCACAAGTTTGGAAAACTCGATCAATTGTGAGTCAGAGCCGGGCCCGGATCTCGGCGGCCCGGCGCCGCAGCTTCAGACGACTGACACCGTAAAGCCGAGAGAAGAACGACGCATTGCATTGACACAAGATGCGACGATGCGTTCTGCGCATCGTGCGCGCGCCCGATCCCAAACTCTGGGTCCACCCGCTTTCCTGCTTCGTGTCAGAATTTATGTCAGATCTTGGCAGATCGAGCCGAAAACAACGTGAAACCAACTGCCCAGAATTGCAAATTTACCGTCTACATAAAACTAAGTGAACTCAACACTGCCGCAGCGATGACGAAGCCAGCAGTCAACCGCGAGACGTCCAATGTCGCATTTTTCTGAACACCTCTCGAATAACACGAACCGAACCCTAAACTGGGTGAAATGGACCGTGTTAACGATGCAGATGCGACCCGAATGCATTCCAACCAAGCTGCACCCAAAATGTTGATCTCTACTCGTTCCAGTTGCGCATGATACCCTGTGATCAGGAATATGAAAATGTACGCCCGCTTCTGAAATAGGAGTACCATTTTGTACTATATATGACCGGTCATTAGACAGTTAAGGCGACATAGGTGTCGCGGTGTGTTTGGAGGCCGACGGGATCCGTGTATCAGTCAGCGAACGGCGCTGGGTGCTTGCGGGACATCTTGGTATAATCTCGTGCGATTAGGCTGCATCTTCGTATGACTGCGCGCACTTAGGCCCTAAGGCAATAGAAACATTCCAACCATGTGAAATAAACTTTTAAAGCGACGGATACAGAGAAAGTCAGATAGAGACACAGACACAGACACAGAAGCAGACACAGACACAGACACAGACACAGGCACAGGCACACACACACACACACACACCACACACGCACACACACACGCACACACACACGCACACACACACACACACACACACACACACACACACACACACACACACACACGCACAGACGCAGACGCAGACGCAGCCACGAGAGAGAGAGAGAGAGAGAGAGAGAGAGAGAGAAGAGAGAGAGAGAGAGAGAGAGAGAGAGAGAGAGAGAGAGAGAGAGAGAGAGAGAGAGAGAGAGAGAGAGAGAGAGAGAGAGAGAGAGAGAGAGAGAGAGAGAGAGAGAGAGAGAGAGAGAGAGAGAGAGAGAGAGATAGAGAGAGAGAGAGAGAGAGAGAGAGAGAGAGAGGCAAAGAAACAGGTGAAAAAATGGCCTGATAACTATCGGTAGAAATTAATCCCCAAGTGCTATATGAACGTGTATCCTACCAATGGTTCAACGTTCATACTGTGGGTGATAGAACGAGCCAAAATTGCGTTCTTATTCGACTATGCGTCTATCGGTTAGACAGAGGGGGAGCGTGTCAACATGTCAGCCGGAAGATGATGTTGTGAAGTTTTGCTGGAACCGCAACATAAAGCTGAGGCGATCTCCGCTGGTTACTAATGGCCCTGCTCCATCATCACTTAGTGGCCTGACAGGATCGCGTCAATAGGCGGAGAAAGCGGCTGAATACAAAGCAAGGCATTGCGCAAGACATGCAACAAAAAAAAAACAACAGCAAAGAAAACTGGCGTTTGCGCGTCCGTCCGAACCCCTGCAGCAAAACGCTTTTTTCTTTTTTGTCGGTCGTTTTCAAAAAGACATTTTAAAAGACCATCATGAGAACGCTGCCAATTTGTCACACAGAGTTTCATTGCAAGGTTTTGGTACAAACGAATCGACATGGGCTGCTTTTGTCACCATGTAAAGTATGCTTGTTCGGCCTAAATGTAGAAAACATTTAAGCACCTATTCAGTATTGCCTACGGAATACTTAAGCATATTTTGTACAACGCTACTTCGGGCAAAAAAAACGCGGCACAGCCGTGGGAAGCGGAACTGCATTGCCTCTGGTAGTAAACGTCATGGACGCCATCCAGAATATGCGGCTCACATCCAGGGCAATGCTTCAGCCCATCCCCGGCATGGGGTAAGCTGATGTCATTCCCGGAATTTTGACCCACTTCGCAAAATCACTCAATGGCTTCTTCGGACACAGTCTTCATGAACAGCTTTCACCCGGCGTTGCATTTTTTCTCAGACAGAAATGGCCGCCCATCTCATGGAAAGATGCCTTTTACCGATACACTAGTGACTGCCTATGAGCACAAGATGTTCGGAAGAGGACTACACACAAGGTGCGTGGATGCGCCCACCATCATCACCTAAATGGCAGGATGGGGCATCTATCCACCTCCCATGCATGGGACCCTACGCGATCCAAACCAAGCGCTGTCCTGCTTTCACAGATGCCAGTTGCAAAATGTATGAACGCTACCACAGGTGGGGAATGTTTAAAATGGAAACATTGTTCATCTCTACTGCGGATGAAAAGAGACATGATTCAAAACACTAAATATCACGTAATGATGCAACCCGACAGGCGTGCACGTGTCTAAACCAACAATATCATTAGAATTCATCACTTGTTAATTACACCCAACACAGACAGGTAGTAACAGCAGTGTGACTGCCGAGGCTTGTGCTGTGCGTAGCGCGGTTTAGTGAGAGGGCCCTTCCGCAGCCCTCACCACAAAATCAAACCTCCACATGGACAGAACAAAATAATTCATATGAATCTCTTCAAGGAACATCTGTGTGCTGCGAAACACAAGACCAAGAAAATGTCTTGCGGTGATAATTAAAACAAAACTCATCCGACCGACATCACTCGCCCTGGCACAGTTACTGCGCTCATGCAAAGATATGGCGCGGCTGGAAATCTCAGTCCATTAACATATCAAAACAAAAGTCCAGCTTTGAGTACCATGACGCTATCCTCGACACTGTTTTAGAAACCTCTATACCACGTGATACACGCTGCCCCGTGATACACACGATGCTACAATACCGCTGTGGATGGGTGATTCGCAGTAAGCCGATCATGCCGCGCTCGCGGATACATTTATGCGACTGCCTGATCAGCGGCGTGTTTGCCCCGGGAGTTAGCGCTATGTGAGGGGAACGGAGAGCTAGAGAATACGACCCAATTGTCGACGCGGCTGAAGTAGGGTGGATGGTGCGCAGTATTTGGTCATTTCAACTGTCGATTCTGTATTATGCACATCCAATGTTGCAACAGTGCCCCACGTCCATTCAAAAGCTTGCGAAATGAAAAGCCTAACCTACATGTTTTTGTTGAGTGTACTGGGTGCGCGTGAGGAGACGTGTCTGGTCATCCTCCATCGCTAATAAGGGTGTAGCAATTCACACGGAGCTGATGTGATTTTTGAAATAATTACATCCATTGTTGAACATTTCACCTCCACCGCACCGACCCCTGCCCCGTTTCCCCATCTAGTGAACCCCGTGGTATGCCTACGGACTTCGTGACGACTCCTAACCAAGCCGCGCCAAACCTCGCGTTGAAGCATCGCATTAAAGACCTCCACAACGCCGACACGGTCTAAAACGACCGGGCTGTAAAACTTTGCTCGTCGATCTCAGTGGTTGGCGCCGAAGCCAACCGGGCCGTATTGGTCGACGGTCGCAATCTGACCATTTCCGCGTACATAATTGATACAGGGCGTCGCTTACGCGATACGGATGGGGGAAAGGTCTCCAAGCGATATTTTATTCGACAGATTTAGAGAAATAGTTCGGTCGCATAAGTTCAGACTGGAGGCAAACATGCGTGTTGCCGGTTCACTCTGTTTTGAGCTCCTGGTCTCAGGACTACAGGCACGCACAAAACTCCAAAGGAAGGAAGGTGCAACTCATCAAGCTACCGCAACCTAACTCCGTTAAGCCTTGCCGCACTAGTGGTGATGCAGACATAGTGACTCGTCAAAGCAAGTCTACGCACAAACGTGCGTTTAATCATAAAAGCGTGACAACCAACCACAAACAATGTATGTATATGATCTATGAATCTGATCTCTGATGAGCCAAAGCGACGTTCACATTCCCTTTAATGACCACGCATAACCTGTCGAGGTCATATGAGCCGATGTGACTATTGCGCATCGGATAGGTTTTTAAGAGTCACGCAGCGCCGTCTTTTACACTGCGGTAAGCGTGTAGCATGCCCAGTTTCTGAGATGATAGGCGGAGCCTTAAATTGCTGACTTGACCCCTTTGACCTGAGTTGATCTACAGGAGATCAAATTATCCACTGTTCAAACACACCTGTCCGACGCTATCCGGCGAGCGTTTTCTAATGCCGCTTTTCGTGTGGCACGAGCTTGCTCAGTTTTTGATAGCTCACGGGCCTCTGGTCCCTTTGTCCCAAGGGGGAGTTAAAAATGCCCTCGCAGGGCGAGGATTGAGCTTGCATTGCGTACAACAGGCTCACACACACACACACACACACACACACACACACACACACACACACACACACACACACACACACACACACACACACACACACACACACACACACACACACACACACACACACACACACACACACACACGCATATATATATATATATATATATATATATATATATATATATATATATATATATATATATACCTTGTATCCGTACATAAGCCTTCAGCTTAGGATTCCCAAGCTTTAAGGCTAACCTAGGTGGTCGCAGGGTTGGCTTCAAGGGGTCGCGCTGGGCATCCCTAGATCCCTTTGACACCGGGTTCTTCATTAGTGATATCAATTGCATATAGCATGTTAAATAGCGTGTAGTATGTTACATTGCATAGTCTCGACCTTCATTCTTGGTCGGAGGTGAAAAGGTTAGGCCCTGTTTTCGATAATGCTCTCACATGGAATCCTCACCTATTTCCACGCTGTTGCGGATTTTTGCCTGGCCGGTCACATCTACGAGACTATTCATCCTCCTCTGTGATCCACGCACTGGTCAAAGTCCTGGTCCTTTCGTAGCTCCGTTTCTGCATTTCTGTTGACGGAAATAGCACTCAAAATATTTAATCTATACTGTAAAAGGCGATTACCGAGTCAGCGAAGTTCTGATCATGTGGAGGAGCTGCTTGAGGACCTCGGCTGGCTCACCTCTGGAGGACTGGCGCGCTATTCCACCCTCATGCTGGCTCACAGAGGGCTTCGCCTCGGTAAGCCCGAGGTGCTCGCCCGCGAGCTTTTGATGGTGTCTCAGACTCGCGGGCGAAATATGGGGCAGAGCGGCGACCTCCACGTGACAAGATTACGAACCAAGACGGGAGAGCGCGCTTCCATTGCCAGGCGGCCGCACTGTACAATGTTCTCCCATCGGAACTGAAACAATGCCCAGCCCTGCCTTTTGACGGACTTCAAAGTGCCACATGCCGCAAGGTCCTTATTAGTTCGTGCAAGTCATAGATAGATAGAGGGAGAGAGAGAGAGAGAGAGAGAGAGAGAGAGAGAGAGAGAGAGGAGAGAGAGAGAGAGAGAGAGGAGAGAGAGAGAGAGAGAGAGAGAGAGAGAGAGAGAGAGAGAGAGAGAGAGAGAGAGAGAGAGAGAGAGAGAGAGAGAGAGAGAGAGAGTATGTGTGTGTGTGTGTGTGTGTGTGTGTGGTGTGTGTGTGTGTGTGTGTGTGTGTGTGTGTGTGTTGTGTGTGTGTGTGTGTGTGGGTGTTTGTGTGTGTGTGTGTGGTGTGTGTGTGTGTGTGTGTGTGTGTGTGTGTGTGGGTGTGTGTGGTGTGTGGTGTGTGGTGTGTGTGTGTGTGTGTGTGTGTGTGTGTGTATAATTTATCTCAAGCTTTTTACATGTCTTGAATTTGTGTGCATGTATTTCTACCATTTACCTCTGTCCTTTGACTTCACGTTTCATCTTTTCACTAAGGGCCAGAAAAGCCAGCGTGTAATGTGACTTTCACTAAAACACGTCTTGTCTGATGTATAATGTGAATAGCGTGCGCTCGACGCGAGTTTGGGTGGCCGGTTAACTTGCCTCCCCCCACTGTTTTTAAAAAGGATTTCCGACTGGTGAGGTGAAACGACGCCAAACTTCGTCTGGTGAGGCATAACGACGCCAAACCTCGTCTGGGTGCAGAAATTGACCAGCCGGTCTTTCGGTACAAAACATTGGATATGGGTTTTAATGTCACTAAGCTGTACTAGGGCGAGGTCAGACCACGGCTTTTGGCAACGGGAATTATTAAGAATATTTAAGCTCACTAGATATTTACTAGATCGCAGTAACTGATTAACAGATGTTTTAGCTGCGCCGGCAGAGAGTCAGACAAAGCGATTCAACTTAAGAACGGTTTCATAACAGATTATACAATTGCAATATGGATGACAACTAATTGCATTGACCATACGTCTGTATAAGGGTCAATTCAAGGTCAAAGCCAAACAGCTCCTTTTAAAACTTTATCATAAAACTGAGGCCTGTTTCATGGTGTAGGTTTTGACGATTATTTCGATTACCTTGATCACATGGACTTCCTTTTTTTGTTCATGAATGTCAGGGGAGATTACTGATCTCTACCTTTTGCTTTAAGAAGTATGCCATCTATGTTTTTTCAGCGCTTACAGTGATGTCAGATATGAAGATGATCTCAAAGGTTTTGTGGCCATTTCATCTTCTATAGTTCAGGTAATGCCATTTCTCTAATATGAACCCGAGTGAAGTCCTGCTCAGGAGGGTATCAGGGTAAAGCTGGCTACGTCAGGAGTTCCGATATCACATCGGATGCGGATCTCGAGCTTGCCTTGCTTGGCCTTATTTTACCTAAATATCACAGCCTGGAAACCTTTAAAAATTGACATCAGTCAATCCACATAGATACCAGCGGACCCTATGAATTTAGTGCGTCTCACCTTTGACTTTGTAATATATCATAGAAGCTAAATTGACCTCTCCTCGCCCGGGCGTCTCGTATTCAACCGATTGCAGAACAAGTGTTAAGGTTTGCGTTGTTTTCTGAAGCTGCTGTATTCACTGAACTTCCATCGCCCAAAATGGCGCATTCGATAATGTTTACAGTCAGATAATGTTTCTGTTCAAAGGGTGCTGGTATTTTGCAACGGCGGAAAACTGTGTTTGGAAATGCCAAATTCCTTCCTTCGGTTTACTTCTCTGTGGCAAGAACGAGGTAATTTTCTGGCATGTTACGAAACATGCTATTTTATCCACAAATGTATTGCTTCAATCACCTCTCTGAGTGGTAAGATAGGTGAAACATACATGAGAGAATAAAAAAGTGGCCTTACAACCAAACCCAGTGCCATCGACAACGCTATGCCTAGATACGGTCAGGTCACGCCAGATCTTCACATGATGCACATGGTTAATACTTAGCTTCCCATAAAAGCTGCTGCGTTTTATTAAAGATGATGCTCAATAGGCGCATATCGATTTGTCCAACCGAACTCACTCAGGCATGGTGTTATTCTTTCCAAGTTGGGGCCCTGACGACGGCAAGTTAGTGATGAGATGCAAGTTTCACACTTGAAGAGAGAAATATGAAGCTTAATGGACATTTGCTGTGTGTGTGTCAGGATTGCAAGCTCAGCTGTGACAGAGGAACACCCGGACATAAGCGATTCTACTGATGGAACCATCGTGCAGCATACCTCCCGCGGACATTTGTACTTTCTCGTAGCTAAGCATGGTCAGGCTCAGGTCGCCATCCGCATTCACATACCGGTTATGTCGTTGTTCACCACAGACTTGCCTGGACGCGGAAGCCGCAGCAGAAGTCCTCGCTCCACACCAGAATCACAGTGTACACTGGGCTCACTGTGTGCACAGTTTCGCCGCCTTCACCGTTTCCGCCGCGTCCACAGCGTCCATAACCCCACAAGGGTCCTCTGCCTCCTCCACTTTCCACTATTCCATAACGGGCACCGTGTCCACCGCGTCGACCGCTGCACCTGGACAGCGTTGGCAGCGCACTGACCCCCCAGGTGACGCCTCCCCCTGAAAGGTGCGTCATCGGGACCGGCGCGCGACGGCCGTGCGTCGGCAGCGTCGGTGTGCAGCGTCGGTGACCGGCCCGTCCCGGCCGGTCCACGGCCATCGGCGCTGCTGCTACTGGTCACACGGCCCTCCGGCGCTGAGTTGTCGCCAACACGGATGTCAGCTCGGGTCAGTGACACCGCTCAGCGGAACCACCGACAGGAATCGGAATCGAAGCCCTCACAAGGCCCGTGTGGCGGGGTCTGAATGCCTGGCGGTTGCCTGTCCTCCACCTTACGGTGTCGGGTGGTCGTCTGTCCTCCATCAACGGCGTCCGGTAGTCGCCCTCCTCATACAACCGGCAGTGGACAGTAGCCCTCTGTCACGCAGCCGGCCGTTACAGTAGTTCTCTGTCATACAGCCGGCCGTTACAGTAGTTCTCTGTCATACAGCCGGCCGTTACAGTAGTTCTCTGTCATACAGCCGGCCGTTACAGTAGTTCTCTGTCATACAGCCGGCCGTTACAGTAGCCCTCGGTCATACAGCCGGCAGTGTACGCTGGCCCTTTGTCACACAGCCGGCAGAGTGCAATGATCCCCTGTCATACAGCCGGCAGTGTTCGGTGATCCTCTGTCATACAGCCGGCAGTGTTCGGTGATCCTCTGTCATACAGCCGGCAGCGTACAGTGGGGGTGCTGCGCCTCGTCTCTCGGCCTGGGAGAGAGACTATCCGGTGAGGGTGCGGTGCCTCGTCTCTCAGCCCGCGAGAGACAGACTGTCCAGTGAGGATGCGGCGCCTCGTCTCTCGACCCGGGAGAGAGAGACTGTCCAGTGAGAGTGCGGTGCCTTGTCTCTCGGCCCGCGAGAGACAGAATGTCCAGTGAGGGTGCGGTGCCTCGTCTCTCGACCCGGGAGAGACAGACTGTCCAGTGAGGGTGCGGCGCCTCGTCTCTCGACCCGGGAGAGACAGACTGTCCAGTGAGGGTGCGGTGCCTCGTCTCTCGACCCGGGAGAGACAGACTGTCCAGTGAGAGTGCGGTGCCTCGTCTCTCGACCCGGGAGAGACAGACTGTCCAGTGAGGGTGCGGTGCCTCGTCTCTCGACCCGGGAGAGACAGACTGTCCAGTGAGAGTGCGGTGCCTCGTCTCTCGACCCGGGAGAGACAGACTGTCCAGTGAGGGTGCGGTGCCTCGTCTCTCGACCCGGGAGAGACAGACTGTCCAGTGAGGGTGCGGTGCCTCGTCTCTCGACCCGGGAGAGACAGACTGTCCAGTGAGGGTGCGGTGCCTCGTCTCTCGACCCGGGAGAGAGAGAGACTGCCCGGCGAGGGTGCGGCGCCTCGTCTCTCGGCCCGCTAGAGAGACTCTGCCTGCTGCGCCGCTCAGCACGCGCGTGCCTCTCCGCTCTCCTTGTTATGGTGTTGGCGGACGGGAAATGGGCCGTGCTCCAGTCCAGACAGCCATGCAGAGTAGCAGTTTCCGGGCAAAGCAGTGCGTTCCCAGCTGTGGACTACCCGCCTGAGTCTGCTTCCGCCGGCTTCCGGCGTCACTATTCACGCCCACGCCTCCCCTCGCCACGGGCGGAGCCAGGCAGAAGCCAAGGGAGGTGGCCTCCTCAAGAAACCTTGACACGATTCGATTGTGCACGACGTAGGGTTAAGAACAGAGGCGGGGCCACGGATCCCACCTTTCGTAAAGGTTTGACCTGAATTGGTGGTGATACATGCAAATCATGTACTTCTAATGCGTGTTTACATTTCTCCTACACTTTTTACACCTTTGTGCATTCTTCACTCATGCATTTGTATTGGCGCACAGCATAGGATAACACCGGCTTGGAGAGCTCTCTGGAACATCGCGCTATTTCCGCCTCCGGCCTGTTGCTGTGTAGGACAGCGTGGGGGGGAGGGGGGGGGGGGGTCAGCTCCTGAGCATCCCCAGGGAACTGGTCCGTCCAATGTTGGCGCCATGGATGACATCAAACGTTACTTATATCTAGATTAACGCTCAATCGCTCAAGATCCATAGCCAATGCGTCTGTCATTCGCGGCACGTCATCGCACAATAGCGGAAACATAGAAAGAAAGTAGCACGTGGTGTTGTTTTCAGCTATGTAATTGTTTCTGTATTGATACGCTCATTCATTACGCTACCAGAACTGAGATCGGAGACAAAAATTAGTCGAGTGTAAGTGCTCCCTCGTTAGCCTTCCTTTGCACGTCCGCAAATGGCGCGTTCCAACTGGAAATGGCTATCTGTTGATACACTCGTGGCATTATTGCGCGCTGTACCGACCGGTGACCTGCCGACCCCTCCCCCTCCCCCATTATTCTAACATGCGTGTGTGCCTTTACCGACGAATTGAGACGCTATTTGGGACATTGGAACCCGAGTTTTGGTCCTGACAGACCAGAGTAATTGGTTGCTGTAATAGTTCGATTAGGGTCAGACAGCTGGAGATAGCG
Source organism: Pollicipes pollicipes (assembly GCF_011947565.3). Lineage (NCBI taxonomy): Eukaryota > Metazoa > Arthropoda > Thecostraca > Pollicipedomorpha > Pollicipedidae > Pollicipes > Pollicipes pollicipes. The sequence goes on from NW_023596251.1 coordinate 3,409,687, forward strand.
AATCGGGGTCCACGTAGATTCGCTAGGGTATTACAAGGTCTTGGCCACGGCATTTTCCTCAAGCTTAGAAGAGTTGGTCCAGAGTTTGGATGCATCATCGCCATGAAACATTATTTAAACTCAAGATTATGAAGACAGCTCTTCCCTTCCGGCGCAAAAAAGTTTCGTATCTACCTGATATCGTCGGTGATAAAAACTGACACTTTTGCGGGCCGGTTGGTAACAAAGTTGTGAAGATGAAAGTATTTTTCAATAGACCAGACCATATTACAGCACACCATCCCAGTTAGACAAGACTCAAAGCTTCGTATTGGTCTGTACTCGCTAACACTTGCAGCGTGAGCATGTGTAGAGTGCGTGTCGAAACGTTAATGTTTCACTATATGAGCCAGTTAAAGCATCAGATGCTGCCAAACATAATAGCTTTAAATAGGATAGCTTTTAGCAGGTTGCATAAACATACTATATTTTATATCATATCAGTGCTGACGTCACATATTATTGGCGACACAGTGTTTTTCCAATGCCCCTCAGAGACAGGCTTTTCATGGATTTTTCAGCCAAGATTTACCTCACATCCTAAGCAAATAGCTAGGCTTATTACAAGTCAAAATAATTGTAGCTGGCCACAGCATCTTGCGACGCATGTGATCAGTTCGCTATGCAGCGTTTTAAAGCGTCGTGCCATTTGAGACAGATGGGCGCGAATGCTCGCTGCGCGGTAATGCATTGGGTTCAGTGTGAGGCTGTGGGCTGCTGTTGGTTTTCACGTCGTGACAAGCTGACTGGCTAGAACAATGTAGGCAATGCTCGGTTTTCTAAGTCCAGAGCGCTAAAAACCACCCATCTAGAAGCATTGTTGTTTTGTGGATACCTGAACTGTAACTTTGAGGTAAACAGAGGACGTTGAAGCGACACATGTCGATGATTCATCCGTGGCCTCCTGCTGCTCAAAGGAACAGGGATTTGAAGTAAGAGTCTGAGCATCGCCGGTGTGGGCCTCTCTCATTGCCCGTTGCACCTTAGACTTAGCGTACTGGTTGGGGGACTAGCGTGAGATAAAACGCTTGTAATTCTCATCAGTATGCATATCAAGCTAAATGAAAGTGCTAGAGGTGTTCGAAGTTGTTGTTTGCATCTGTTGATACCGATTTTGCATGGGTTTTGCTCTACAGAGTTGGCATTATGTTGGAAAGTGTGACTTGCGCCGGCATGCTTATGCAAAGATAGAGAGGGTCGTCAAAGGTGCCAGCTGATTGTACGATGACGTCACAAAACCAAAAGTGATATTGTTTCCAGGTGCTTGCAGAGCCATTTCATAGACAAGTGTAGGGTGACAGGGATGCAGGGATTCAAAAAACGTAGGGACAAGAGAGGGAGGGGGAGTAAGGTGCAGAAGAAAAAATTACTGGGCCTACCTCCGAAATGCACTTACATCAGCTTTCTCCCCAGATTTGAGGCGCTTTCTTTTCACGATGAGGACCAGTGATATAATATCTCAAAATTAGTTTTGGGGACTGAACCCTAAAATGTTTTATTATTGAAAGTAATGGATAAAATGATATCTAAAGCTGGAAACTTTACCCCTGGTTAGGAAGCACAATCCTCTCCCTTCAACTGGATAGGAATCTAAACGCCTCTTTGCTGGTTATGTGAAGTGTGCCTTTATCTGGTGGTTGTATTGGTTTAGTTTCAACCATCATTCAGTGTCCAATGGCCAGTAAATGACACGTTAATGCAAATAAATTACCGATGCGTAATATCTGATGGCTGTGCCACCTTGCATTTAAGTTGTCTTCATGTTTGTAGTTTATTCCTTAAACGCTATATTGCAACGGTTTCTGAAGGATTTGGCTCTAAGCGCCGATTTAGAGGGTTCCATATTTCGTCATTGGAAGAAAAGGCGATTTTTCATGTCTGCCTCCCTGTCCTCTCGTTTAGGAATGAGTGTGCCGCCCTCTTAAAATACTTTTCAGAAAGCTTTACCCTATCAGTATATTTCGTCGAGCAGCTCGATGCGAAAAGCAGACTTTGTTCCTAGTTTCACGACGAGGTAGTTAGAGCATTTCAAGGATTGGATAAATCTGTGGATTGTGGATCCATGGATTAAAAACCAACCAATTGCAAATTTTCACTAACTTGTTCCTGAAATGCTCAATAGCGACATCAAAACAGACTGCATAGGAAATAACTCAGTCACATATTCCAGAAACAAATCTTCTGATGAACAGACCACATTAATAAATTGACATAAACGAGCTACACTCATGTATGTTGCCATGGAAAACGAGAGCTCTCATTGCTTCCAAGGTAACTTAAGTATACAATAATTTACTGACATATCTAGTCATAGCACAGCTACCATTGATCCTCGTCTTGCCAGCAATCCAATTTAACTCCAGTGGGTGACATTGCATTTCAAAGTTTAGATAAAAACTGGGCAGGAGCATGTTTTGATGGTAGAAAGCATGCCAAAGACTTTCGAAATTCAGGCTTGAAATATGACAGTTAAAAAAATAGCTTTATGGCAACACTATAGTGTCCGCTTACCCAGGTAGTCACCTACATTGCTGAGTTTAACACCTCCTTCAGATTAAGCATGCTGCTTCAAGTGATCCATTTCCAGCTGCCTGCCAGAGTAAAAGTTGTGGCATCCTTACAGATTAATTTTGACCCTCCCTGACATCTATTTTATAGAATGAGCATACTGCTCTCTACAACCTGGGATCGAAGGTAACTTTCTCACCTAGCGGTTAGCTGCTTTAGGTGAGCTAGGTGCTCTGCATCTAGTGCATTAGTTAGATGCTTATTGATGTGTCCTATCTATTCTACTCCCACTTGCAATAGCACGTGCCCAACTTGGACGCCAACAATTTATTTATTCCAGTGATTGTCCTGTGGCAATTTTGAATGTCCAACTTTATGCAAGAAAACAAGAAACTAACGCGGGTGAACATGCCATTCAAGACCGTCCATTGATACCTCAAATTAAAAATTGATATGATTTGGAATAGCTTTTGCTACCATTAGAGCCCTTGGCAAGTGGAAATAGGCACATGAGATGTCGAAGCGCCAGCTGTCATGATAGGTGGCGGTTGGGGGCGACATGCACCTAACCCTCGCAGCACATTTTTTAAATATGGGAGGCTACCTGATCTGTATCTGAGACACTCACGGCACATAAGTTGTTTCACACATTGACTAAAACGCTGCGTCATGTAATAAAGTATTTTTAATACCTCTCATAGTGTGCTGGATTAAACAACAGACACGAAGAGGCGTATCATTGTCGATATGAATGGATTTTTACAGTGCAAATGTTACTGACGATGCTGCATGATGATTGCTTAAACTTGAAAAACGTGCAAATTTGTTTTGTGTACGATAAAAAAGTTTATCTGGTAACATCTGGACTTTTAGGGGTGGGTTCAAAAACGGCGCAATCGTTTCATTCCTCTGGATAAACGAGGAGGCGCCACAGGCACCTATCATTGGCCAGTCGCACGCAATGAATATAACTTTGACGCAGCCGGCAATCTAGCAGGAAATGCTGGTCACAGTTAAGATTGTTACGGTAATTCGCGTATCCGAGAACCCGTGCCGGGTGCACACACGAATAATCATATATGAGCTGAGATGAATGAGAAGCCATACTAAGCAAGTGTCGTCCTGCTATCGTCAGCTGGGCGCCGCCAAAGCTGTCGAGTGGCATGTGTAGATGTGTTTTACCCCTAATCTGGATTCCGAAAATGTCGAGTGTTGTGCCCACGCCCTTAGGTTGTTGTAATCAGAAGCGATTTTGGCCCCTGCGATGTGGTGATACTTCAGAACTATTGGCCAAACAAATTGTGATATAATTCATATTAAAACGGGCCTTGTTGTGATGCTTGGGCAGAATTTCATTCCCAACTGGCAAACAAGTGTTGTTAAGGACCCACTGGCGTACGACAGCCCATACATGTTTTGTTCCGAGGGAATGTAGGAAACGAAAAATTGAAACGGAATGTTCCACATTTATATGGGGCTTTGAACTGAAATGGCCATATTAAAGACCATTCGGTGCTGTTTACAACCCTGCCCTTCTTCAGACCTAAGCCCTCTATTTTCCGAGCTACACGCCCTTGAAAATGGGGAAAGGGGAGAAATTGGGGAGAAAATTTCCACGTCACCTTGGCATTCATGACGTCATAACGTCATTCAAACCCTGCCATTACATGAGCCATGCGGTGATCAAGACCAGAAAAAAAAAACAGTTGTCGAGGAGATCATATCTGGCGCACATGAGCGTGATTTCCAGATATAACGACCGTCAACTGGCTCCCAATCAATGTTGTGCAAGGCACGATGACGTAACCTAGGTATGACGTATTGAGAAGCATATCTATTAAAGATGGAACTGTGCGGCCTAGAACAGTGTTTTTATTCTAAAAAGTGTACCAATGGTTATAAGTGAGCTTGTTTCATCATATCTGATGCTTGTTTCAATATCCTCAAACGTGAACCATTCTCTTTAAGACGCTCCTACAAGCCACAGTTGGCGTATTTTTTTCAAAAATCCCTTCATGCGGCAGCGGGCTTATTTGTTATTTTTCTGCGAAGTCAGGCCGGGTCAGTTTGGATGGAGAAATCTGGGAAAAATGGATTGGTAGGCGGACTGGATCTAGACTAGCCGGACTAGATCGGACTGGATCCTGGAAGTTTAATCCGAGAAGTGTTCTAGAGGTGGCGAGATCACGGATAACGCAGCAAGTGCCGCTTATCGTGGGCGTAGGTCTAAAAAATCCATCAATTCCATCAGACGACGAATCAAATCATACTACGAAACTACTCACAAGGAAAAATGCCGATGCACAATAGCAAGAACAGCAAGAACAGGTCGACCACAAACATGACACGTCGTCACGCTCCTTCTGTCCGGACTCAGGTACTACTCAAGGACTGCAGCAGAAGTGTTTCAGGAAGCGGATGGGTGTCTCCAGGTGGTGAAATGTAGAGTTTAGGCTCCTCACCGAGGTTGTAGAGAAGAAGCGCACTCAACACCTCCAACCATCCAGAGTAGGAAATGTACAAACTTACAGGAGAAAGAGACCGTCACACTAAAGCCCTCCGACAAACACAGCCTCCTGGTGCTCAAAGACAAAGACTACTTCAGTCCAGAGCATCTGCCCAATACCAAACCTTGCCGAAATCTAATCAAATTTTTTTTTCCACCTGTGGGGGGTGGGGGGGGGGGCAAGGTATCATTTTCAGGCATTTGCAATCTGTAAGGAAACATTCCTTTTCATGACGCTGTTGACGCGGCGGTGGGTTGACTCGAGACGAACTTAACAAATGTTAACTTCTTTAGCGCTTCAGTCAGTGACATGCGTAGCCTCCCAACCCACGTTCGGACCAACAATTACGTACGTTTAAACACTCAAAGACATTTTCGGAACTGCCATGGCTTATTGGGTAGCTTCGTCTGTGAATATTATATTCGCCCATGTGTTTGAGACGGGATACATGTCGGATCTGAAGTTAGTGCCCGATTTATACGTCCGCTGTATTGATTACATTTTTGGAGCATGGACACATGTTCTGGACAAGCTAACCGATTTCCTCGGTATCATAAGTTTCTATAATCCTGCTATCCGCCTGATCATGAAATACAACTATGGAACAGGGCATATAACGTTCCTTGATACTTCGGTCATTGCAAAGCCCTTGCGAGAGCACACGCCTGAGCTTTTCATCAAGTCAGTGACAGCTCTCATTATCAAGCGTGGTAAAAGTGTACTTTTTGTCGCCAGGCAAACTTGTGGAGGAAAAACTGTCGCTAGGAGCGTAATGCGATGTCATCTGACAAAACGTTAAGTCCACGCCCAGTAGCGTCATGAAGAATCGTCCTATCGCCGAAAGTCTCTTTCATCTCTGCGATTTTCAATATCATGCGTACAACCGAAACGTTCAATCATATACCGTCCTTCAACTGTCAGAAAAGTTCTGCTGCCAGGAAAGCAGGTGTACCTGCCTTAGACCAAGAAGAGAGCCCAATCACAGCAGAAGTTTCCTTCCAGTGGCGGGGCTTGCCGGAGACTCACGTTTAAACTCGATAACGCGGCTGGATTTGCTTTCCTCGACTGCAAAAACAAAACAAAACAAGAAACAACGAAGGGCCTCGGTAGCCAGGGCCGTAGAATGCATATAAGATTTACAACTAGTGGCAAGCAGCACTGGGAATGACGGCATGTATGCTGTCCAAATAGATGAAACTGCATGCTGTTGTACTCAATTAAACAAGTGATACGCCTCTCTATGTTCTTGCCTCTCTATGTTCCATGCCACTACACGGCGTAGTTTCGTAAATGTGAATATGCAAAGTTGATGTAGTTTAGTCGTCAGGAAACTTTGATCTTATACTTGGTCTAGTGGGGTCAATTAAGAACAGAAGGGTTCTTACCAATCACGACATCTTGTCAAAGACAGTTCACTGTTGGTTTTTTTGCGAGGCTTTACCTTTCTTAGTTTGCAAACGTCAGGGAATCACCTCCCGCTCACCAATCCGTATTGTGGAAACCGGCGAATCAGGGTAAGGATGGAAATTGTTGGCGCCATTCGTTTTTATTTCATTTACGCTGGTGTAAAAATTTGCATTTCAAATCACGAAAAAGTCATCTGCTACACTAGAATGACACATTTCCTTACCAGTATCCAAACACTGTTAGGCATTCTATCAGCAAGTCAAAATTTCCCTTTGAATGCAAGTAGCATTCACATCTAAGGTTATCTGTGATCCTTACCATGCATAATGCAGAGGTATCAATCCAAATTAATGTCTGCGGTACTACCCAGTATCTATGTTGGGTTGGGTCCCTTTGATGTTGATTCCCCCAACCAATATTTCCAGCTGGAAAAATACAAAAAAAGATTTGAGTAAAAACCTAGCTATAACACAAACCCATCTTCTCTGGCCTTTATCTATGGACCATGATCTCTGGGCTGCTACCTTTCCCTAATAATGCATACAAATTTGACACTCCTGTGAGTATGCCACCACCACACAGACTATATTGCTTTCCACTATCAATGTAGGCTACACATAAGGTAGGCTGTCTGCCTTCACAACCTATGCTCAATGTATACAGCGATTATGCTGATTGTTTCATCAGGGCGATTTTACAATTCAATCTTAGTAAAAGCACAAATGAATCATACCATATTTGCATCCATGCGGTGCCATGCTCACAAGTACAAAGGAAATATGCATATGAATGAGCACGGCAGAGTTAATAACTTCCGGAGCTTTCCTGTTGCAATTGGGATGCTACCATCAGGAAATAGCCAACATTGTCTTCAGAGACAACCAAATGCCAACCTTCCACTGACCTCATAGGACAGTTGGACTACAATGCCATAAGACCTCCTGCTATTTGAAGCACACCTCTTGGTGAAAAGGGAGATGGCAATGAAACCTGTGCCCCCTCCTCGTTGTCTGCATTTCCTACACCCCGCCCCCCCCCCCCCCCCACTCCTCACTTCATTACTCTCCCATGACCTACATCCTTAACTGTCATATAAATTTTCGGCAACCGCGATTCATGTTAGCATAAGGTTGGACTGTGAACAATTGTTTAAATGGTATAAAAAAACATTGATGAAATAACTGCATTTCAACCAGAGGTATGGGTTTTGAAGGCAGGCTTAGCGCAATGAAAAAGGATGCGATGTTCCCCCATTTGTTGTCTTGGAAAGGTGGATAATCACAGGTCAATTTGTACCTTCGTCTGATCATCCCGCCAACTTACCCTGAACTGTCAATGCCTCTCGTTGACGACAGAATGCCGAATCCCGGCACCGCCGGGGAAATAAGGAAGGCCAAAAATTAAACCCAAGGCAGGTACGCATAACACTGCAATGAGAATGCCACTTGCAAAGTTGCAGTGCATTGAAAGTCCCCGCCTACCCCATATCTGTCGCATTGCAACGATTGAAACATGCCCTTGCGGCCAGATGAATCCCCATATCTAGATTTGTTTCAGTATTTTGCACTGTCTAGTAAGGTCGGCTGCCGAAAACAGTGAATCGGCCGGCCGGCCAGGCTATAGGGAATGCAGTGATTTGTCGCCGACCTGTCACCAAGTCGGCCGACCAACTAAACATTATAAAACATTTGTTGTCACTGTGTTGGAATGAGACGTAGAAAAGATACCATGGTGCGGTAGAGTATGGTAAAGAGCGTTTGCGGAGGTTTTGCCGGTGTTGTGTGGCAAAATGTAACACCAGGGTGGCAAAGGATTTATGTATGGAGACCTCATGCTAAACTTTGCATAGTTGGCTGCATTATTTCGTATTGGCTGTTAACAAAATGTGCTTTCCAAAAACATTTTTGGCACCAAGCTACGCAAAAACACATGCATTTTTCGCCGAACTTATCCACCAATTCGACAAGTTTTGCCACCCCTGCCCATTATCTTTCACTTTAACTCGGCCCAACCCGTGAGCACGAAAATAGCAGTCTTTCATCCACAGACGGCACGTGCAGGTCGGCTGTGTCGACTATTGACCGCAGCCATGGACGCGCGATGAATGTATGTAACAAAAAAGGCTATCGGGGGCACTAAGTCAACCGCGCCACCAATCACCTGCACACATTCCCCTAGAAATACCCCATGACCCCAACGTACCCACTTGGTGAACATGCACCTGCCACAGGTCAATGAAATTGTAATTAAGTAGGTAATTAAAATAAGCAGGACATCTGAAGCACCCATCAGGATGGTTTGGGTAAGCGGGCCATCCTAAAGCAGACTTCTGCCGGTCAGCTTCATCAAGACTGTGCTGCCCACCAGACCATCAGTGCTGCCATATCTGTCGGTGCTGTTTGCCTGGTAAATACGAAACGGAAGGTGGATTCGAGTTGCAGCAGGCGAGGGGAAGAGGCCAGCCCGGTATCGGTTCAATGAACATCTTGGAGAGGTCACCTTTCCACCACCACCATTCCTGACTTCACGAGTTCTCCCTGAACTCAGGCCGGCTTGCCTTAAATCTCCGGGTGTGCTTCAGCCAATTACCGCACGAAACACGGTTAAGGTTATCAGCATCAACAGCCAAAACAAACTTTCTTCAAGTCATTTCAACTCTCAATCGTTGAAGGTTTTTGAATTAGGTCTATGGAAACATTGTGTGACACCAATTTGCAATTTGTATATGGGCCAGACTCGTGTGAGATAAACATTGGAACCCGTTAGCATCTCATTAACATTGCACATATGTAAACACGATTCGCGCCGTGAATTATTCACGCTACCCCCAGTTAGGCTAATGGGCCGTTGTTTATGGCCTCTGTCTGGCTGCCAGCAGTTTGTGCAGAAAAGAAGTCACGCATGGGTCGACCCAGTCAGCCAGCTCGCATTACCTGTGCCGTATAGTTTCTGGTAAAACAAGGACGCGAAAATGTAATGAGATAAGCTTCAGCATTGCTTAAAATGCGGTTCACATAGATAAGGCAGAAGTATTAGCCTTATTCCTGGGGGAAAAGGCAGGAGGCTGGAGATATATTTGGGTTGATATTTCGGCAATAAGCCTTTGCCGAAACAATAGCAGAAGTGAATTCAAAATTGCCCGCCGATGATCCTTCTCGATTTTTCAGGGTCTTTTTGAAACAGCAAGCCACAGTTTTTACAGGACACCAACATTCAAGGAATCAAACAAACAACGATTGCCAGCGATTGCCACAATACAGTGCCTATCTAAGAATAAGAATGCGCGATCATACATGTATACGCAAACGAATTCAAGGAAATAGACATCACGCAGCACGCTTCATTCAAACATGCAAGCGAGTTGAAGTCAACAGGCATCACATCATCATAGCGAATCTATTCTTGTAAAAGGTCGGCGACAAAGTTTTAGCATCCACGGCCCATCATAGCCAATTATGCGAACGTGATATGTGTCTTCATGCGTAATGTGTGCTAGCTTAAAATCGCTAACATCTATTAGTGATGCGTAACGCGCCATGTGCAATGCCTGTTCAACTGAAATCACTTGCATGTATAATTGATGTGCGATGTGTGATGCCTGTTTACTTCGACTCGCTTGCGTGTTTGAATGAGGCGTGTTGCGAGATGCCTATTTGTTTGAATTTGTCCGCATGTACACGTATGTTCGCGCATTCTAATTCTTACATAGGCACTAAACCGTGGTAATGGCTGGCAGTCGCTCTTTGTTTTATGCCCTGAATAATGGTGTCCTGTAAAAACTGTGGCTTGGCGTTAGAAAAACCTGAAAAATCGAGCAAAATCACCGGCGGGCAATTTTAAATTCACTTCTGATATTGTTTCGAGAAAGACATGCTGCCAAAATATTAACCCAACTATATCTCTATTCTCCTCTTGTTTCTCTCCGAGGAATGAGGCTTATACCACTGTCTTATCTATGAGAATAATGTTCCTTGCTTATGCACTGAACAACATACGTAAAATGCGCTTAGACTGGTTTTTAACGGAGTCAGCACATAGCACAGCACAGTGATCCAGCACATAATACATAAACCGTGATGTTTTTTACCACAAGGTGGTCATAATTCACAACTTCCCTGATTAATATCGTGACATTAATTAACGGCGGTTGAAACTAGGCTGAAGAATGCAAAGGAAGCTAATGCCGTCTTCAATAATTTCTTTTTCCACGACATCATTCGAGAACGTTTGATATTCAATTGGTTTGGTAGGTCTGGTCCGGTCGCTGAAGGCCTGCCTGTGATAACGACCTTGCTGCCGTCTATCGACCGGGCTGCTGGACATTTGCCTGCGATAACGGCCTTGCTGCCACCTATCGACGGGGCTGCTGAACGTCTGCCTGTGGTAGCAGCTTTGCTGCCACCTGTCGATCGGGCTGCTGAACGTCTGCCTGTGGTAGCAGCTTTGCTGCCACCTGTCGATCGGGCTGCTGGACGTCTGCCTGTGGTAGCAGCTTTGCTGCCACCTGTCGATCGGGCTGCTGAACGTCTGCCTGTGGTAGCAGCTTTGCTGCCACCTGTCGATCGGGCTGCTGGACGTCTGCCTGTGGTAGCAGCTTTGCTGCCACCTGTCGATCGGGCTGCTGAACGTCTGCCTGTGGTAGCAGCTTTGCTGCCACCTGTCGATCGGGCTGCTGGACGTCTGCCTGTGGTAGCAGCCTTGCTGCCGCCTGTCGACCAGGCTGCTGGACGTCTGCCTGTGATAGCGACCTTGCTGCCACCTGGCGACTGAGTCGCGGATAAAACTACGTATAGGAATAGTTAACAGTGTATGACTTTGGTCCGTACGGCAATTGTTCGCAGACGAAAGCCAAAGGCCTTAAGTTTGTCGGGATAAGGCAGGTAAGGTAGCTAGTTCGTATCGTGAAAAAGCACTTTGTGAAAAAGTCGTTTATAATAAGGCTTATGTGGCAATATTATTGCCGGAAAAGAGTTGTAACGAAAATATTCCCTTACGCAAAATGGATGTGGACAAGTTTGTACGAGTTGTTTGTTGGTAAATGTTATCACGCCAGTGTTCGCCAGAGTGAAATTCGTATGGCAAAAGTGCGGCCGCAAAAGTTGGTATACTGATGAAGGATGTATGCAAGCAAAGTATGCAACCAAATGCTCTCCAGGGATGAAGATCGTTCGACAAAGTAGGTGCGCAAAAGATCGTATGTAGATATGAAATGCAGCTTCGAATCCAGGTCCATCCTTGGTGCTAGACCTCAGAGGAACGGTCGTCACTGAGGCCACCACATCCCTACGCCCGTTAAGGGGAGGGAAGGAGATGGCATTAGACAGCGACAATATCATAACTCAGGTGAAGTATGACTAGCCCGAGTCGTTATGACATGAAGTAGAAGGCGCTCGGGCGGCCAGACAACAAACCTGAATCACGTAAGAGGTGCATAGAAGAAGCCGGACGTGAAAGGACACACTGAAAGCATAGACACCGCAGACCATCCACCATGTTTGTTGCGTTCCCCTGTATCGCCCACCGTGACGACGCCTCGGTCGACGACCCCGCCCGACGCCCCCGGGTGCGCCGCCGACGCTAGCTGACGGCCGGGACGGCAGTCAGCTGGCTCGCGGAATACCTCAGGCAAACGCGCGAGCGATTCCCGATAGGAGTCTAGAAATACTATGCACACGCTGCACACGCTATGATCACCCACTTGGTGTGGGGCCTGTTGCACCCGGCCTACCAGTGCTACTGTCGTACACAGTTGAATTCTACATGCACATGCACAGTCATACGCAGTCACATTCTACGCCTTGTTTTATCCTGCGGAGATGATATTTCAGCGATGCCTACGAGCGTTGATGGTGCATAATTTTGTACCATGACGGTTGGTTTACCCTGAAGCATTCCTCGTAGGAGCATCATCCATGTACACTTGTTATTACACGATCAAAGCCTGCGACAACTTTTGCGTACGCACTTCCGTCACACGAACTTGGTCCGTTGCGAATATCCGCGCAAGTGCAATCGCTTGCAAGCAATTGCGCTCGTGCTTTACGCACGCGAATTCAACTGCACGATGCATAACAACCATTATCTTTACGATACTTTTATACGAATGCTTTAAAAACTTACTTTACACCATGACAATAATGACTGGGGTTTTGGGCGCATTGACTGCGAGAGATCATGCAACGCCCATAACCATCGCATTACGAGGCAGTGTGCTGCACTTCTCTCGGCGCTGCCGCCTGTCTTCGGATCCACCCAGCTATGCCGTGGTGGTTTTGAGTCTTCAGGTACCTGCTACTTGCTGTTGACACGGATGCCTGCGACCGGTGGCAGCGGACACACTAGAGGTTAGCTGACTTCAGAGGGCGGGAAGAACTGTGGCGGTCATTGCGGCACGTTAAACTTCACAGCATTATTTTACCGTTGACTTGAAATTTTGCGGGCGAATGACAGGAATCAGGGCTCACACAACAAGCATTGCTTAGTGTGAGCTTTAATCCCAGAAATCCATTCATTCAAAGGTTTGGACCAAATTCTTAAAAGGTCTCAAATCATGCAGATTCTTAAAAGAAAGGAAGGGGCACCCTGCATGGTATTGCGAGCCAAGCAAAGTATCATGATAAAAAGGTGACGGTACAAGCTAAAGCAGAGAAAAGCTAGAAACATCACCAGTCTCGCCAGCTCGCGAATCATCCCATAGCGCAGCAGATAGTGTCCTATTTGGAGCACCATTTGGGGCACCATTTGGGGAACTCTGCCAGCAAAAATACGCTCGTGTTGCTGTTAGATCACGAAAAGCCATCAGCACGTGATTTACGGTCGGCGGGTCACATCACCATCAGCAGCGCGGGCATCAGCAGTCGACAGCAGGTGGCTGGGCGTGGCTTGAGTGTGCTCTTTACGTAGCCGGCAAGCAGATGCTCCCTCTCTCCTACTGTTGCGAAGGCACAAGTATCATAGTCCGATGCGAGGTTTGACTGACTCAAGCTTGTTGGTGCCCAGCGGGTCCCAGTGGCATCAACGTCGCTTCTGCTCATACGAGAGAAAGACAGCGCACATGTCTTTAGCGGGTTGTGGTGGTTTAGGAATGCACGTCCCATTAGAAGCATGCCTGGCTGCTGTGTCAGCGAGATAAATTTCAATGTCCCGACGTGACTGACGATACAGTATAGTACGGACGTCTTCCCGCTCTGTCCAGTGGGGTAAGACGCGACAGAATGTATTGGACCCATTAGTTAGACGTAGAGAACCGCGCGCAGGCCAAAGGCTGGCCGAGGAACGAGTCGGTAAAAATCAAATGCATCTCACTATCATCTACTTCTAACAAAAACTAGCGAGCCTCGGTGATGGCCGTAAGCTCGGACTTGGGTGCAGCGTGATGCCTGCCCACGTTAATGTGTATCAGTTGAACGTTTTCCCGTTTTTTACGTAGGACATTTTGCGCTCTTGTTTTTTGAGTGCATGCTTTCTGGCGAATAATTACGTACGTAGTTGATGCATACACATTTGATCCATTCGCACCTTTGTCCAAACCCTGTCGGCTGGTGATGGTTACTGCCATCTAGTATTTGATAAAGCAACTACAGCTACAGTCGGATGGCGCTGCGCCCTCGTGTTCTCTGGTATTCAATTGATGCGCTTGGTGGGATGACCCAGGGATTCAACCAGTGGTCAATAACTGGGAAGCAAGGCCATGTGGAGGTCTTAACGTGTTTTGTTCCAAGCAACGTCCTTTCTCGCTGTATTGTTTTGAGGAATATCTTTGCAAGCATGCAGCACTACAGCGCGAGTAGGAGAGCGCGTAAACCTATAACATGCGACACGTCATCGCTGTGGTGACAATAATACTGTTGCAAGGCTGCCCAATGTGATCCGCAAAAAGTGAGGGAACTGTGGAGCTGATCGAGCCAAGGTGAGAAATGGCGCTAATTAACGGCGGATGGACAAATCTCAAGAAGACCTAAAGCTAGTACATCCACCCAGGGCTGCCTTTTACAAATCCACTCCGCTGTGCTGCCGTGAGGTTTTGCAACAAGCTTTGGGAGGGAGGTGACAATATCAGGGTGAGTTAGATAAGAATTAGCCCACGTTTTACTCGACAGTTGTGCAAGCGTTTCCCTCGTCGCTGACAGGTATGGCTTGCGGCCGGTGGCAGGCGCCATACTAACGGTCAGGTGATGTACTGGGGCCGGACGGGCCGTGCTGAGCGATCCAGCACGGCAAACTTTCACCAACAAATTTGCCGTTAACGTACAGTTGCGCGATCGGATGCTAGGGGCCAGAGCTCACACAGCAAGTAATGCTTAGCGTGAGCTCTGCAGATCCAGGCGTATTCTTCGCGCAATGAAGACAGTGCCGCCATTTGAATGTCCAATCACTGACAAAATACGATAAAATACGATAAAACACAGTGGTAGCCATCAGGGATTTCACATCCAACCATGATGGCTCGAGATGAGACTTTTTGAATGCGAGAACGAGGATCCTCCCAGTCACCACCTCGGAACGCTACATCGCTGCAGCTCAAGGATCCTCTCACACGGCACCTCGGAGAGCTACATCGTTGCTGTTCGAGGATCCTCTCCCCTCGGAGCGCTACATACCTGTAGCTTTGATACACTCCTGTGCGGCGCTGAGGCGACCCCACAGGACCAATCGGGGTGAGGTGCAGAGCCTAAACTGTCAGCGGGCGAGGTGAAAAGCCTAAACTCTATATTTCACCTTCTGGAGATTTCTCTCCGCTTCAATGAAACACTTCTGCTGGAGCGCTTGAGTAGTACCTGAGTCCGGACAGAAGGAGCATGACGTGTCATGTATATGGTCGAACTGTTCTTCCCGTTCTTGCTGTTGTCCATCAGCATCTTTCCATGTGGGCAAATCCGTAAATTATTTCATTCGTCATCTGATGGCATTGATAGATTTTTGCGACTAATGCCCACGATAAGCAGCACTTGTCAGGCGACTCGACAGGATCGGTCTGGACGTAGAGCGGCTCTAGCAGGATAGGACGACACTACACACGGTACGGGTCTCATTGAGCTGGTTGCAGGGCCATTTGCCTGGGAGCACATCAGTCCGCGGCCTGCCGGGCAGGGACTTATCACTCACCCAACCTGCCACCCATGGATGTTATGCTGAAGGGTAACCTCAAGAACCACGTACACGTGGACAACTCAGCGAACCCTTAAGAGCTTAAGGCCGCCCTCAGACTTGAGATGGAACCCATCAGCGTTGACAAGATCGGCAGGGTGAACGATGCTCCTTGTCTCTTTCCCAACCGGCCTGAACATCGGTGAAACTGAGACTGAAACCAAGAAATAGAAACAAATGTGGAGATTCGTGCCCGCAGCGGAATCTCAGATGTACAGATAAGGCAATCGAAAAAGATGGCGGCTTGGGTACACTCATAGCAATCAGGATTTGCCTGTCGCGAATGTCTGACCCGATAGCTCAGTTGACTGGGCACCTGCCTTCCGATCCAGCTACCCGTGGCTACCTGAAGCCATCCTCATCAGAGAAAAAAAGACGTCTGACTTAACACGCCCTCGGATGGGGTCAATTTGACCCCCGAAGGTTTTTCCAACATGGTTCCCGATCCGCGCAGCGTAGCAGCGCCAAATTTTGCGTGGATGCAAACAATTAAATACCAGATCGTTTGGTATCACAAACTTAGATTTGCCTTGTGATGTCTCTGATCTACGGCAGGTCAAAGTTAGGCCATGGATTCAGCGAAGACGATTTCTAGGGAAGCAATAAGTGAGTGTTAGACAGATGCATACATCTCCGGGATAGTTTTTTAGGTAGCGCAACAATTGAATGAGCAAATTTCATTAGCCTAGGGCCAGATATGAGGGTCAGACCTAGGTCAAAACCAACCTGTTTCATCACTTTAGAGCATGCTGTACGAGGTAGTTTCTAGTATTCACTTCGAAGTAGTTGATAACAGAAACCGCATTATACATTTTTGATAGATTTCTTACGGGTCAGGATAGCCCACTGACCTAAAATTACCCAAGTCAACATTTGTTTTCAGGCGCACACTGCCCAATGTAATATTTAACGCTAACTTGAATGCAAAGCTTTAGCAGTCTTGCAAAATTTTGGTCAGCATGACCTCTGAAAAGTCAAACAAGCCCGCTGAAGTTAAATGAGCACCAGTGACCTGTTGGTTAGAACAGGCGTCTAGGTTCTAGGGGACTTCGGACACCAATCTGGAGCTTGACCTTGTTTGACCTTAGTGAACCCGATGGTCATGACCTAGGAATCCCAAATTTTGATACGAATGAGTTTACGTAAAGGCCAATACTCCCTGTGGATTTGAAGTCTCTAACTCTCTTACTTTCTGAGACATCAGGGAGGGGGCTGAAACGGACCCCGTCTGGGCGAACGGTGTTCAACCGGCCACCTGGACGCGCGTCAAACAAAAGACTTAACTCATGCATTATTTTGGACCTATGCAGTTACTCAACGACGGCAGGATGATTTGATGCTTTGAACTTGCCATGGTGTCAGTATGTCAAACTGTTCGGAAGGCCGATGTGCGCGTGCTCGTATATGCTTTGTAATTTGGCCCGATAGTCAGATGTTACTTGTTAAGTGCATTTGCGAGGAACATAAGACAAAAGTGGTAACTAACTTGTCTCTGCCATACATTTTTTGGCAAAAAACGCTTAGGCTGAAATCCAGGGAGGCATGTACCACATGCCCCTTGTAAAGCTCAATGTCATCTTCAGAGCACAGGACCACCCAGACAGGGGGATAAGTAAATATACTCTTACAAAAAATCGGCGACGAAATCTTGACATACACGGCTCATCATGGCCGATTGTGGGAACGTGATATGTGCCTTAATGTGCGATGCATGCTGGCTTGAAATTATTCACGTGTGCACACGTGATGTGATGCCTGGCACGTGATGCGAGGTGCCTGGCACGTGATGCGAGGTGCCTGGCACGTGATGCGAGGTGCCTGTTCAACTGAAAGCGTTTACATGTATAACTGATCCGCGATGTATGATGTTTGTTTAATCGAACTCGCTTGCATGTTTGAGTGAAGCATAATGCGTGATGCCTCTTTATTGAATTCGTCTGCATGTACACGTATTTTTCGCGTAGTCCAGTTCTTAGTTACATATGCATTGAACCGTAGTAATGATGGGTAATTGCTTATTGATGCCTAACACGTGATGCGCGATGCATGTTCAACTAAAATCGTTCACATGTATAATTGATGCGCGATGCGTGATATTTGTATAATCGAACTCGCTTGTGTGTTTGAATGAAGCATAATGCGTGATGCCTGTTCACTTGAATTCGTTAGGATGTACGCGTATTTTTCGCGTAGTCTAGTTCTTAGTTACATATGCGTTGGACCGTAATTATGACTGGCCATTGCTCCTTGTTTAATCTGCTGAATGTTAGTGGCTGTAAAAAGTGCGACTGTATAAACTGTGGCTTGCTGTTTAAAAAAAAAAACACTGAAAAATCGAGTATGATCATCGACAGGCATTTTTAAAGTCACCTCCACGATTCGTTTCGATAAAGGGTTATTGCTAAAATACGTGGATTTGCACCTTCATTCTCTCGTTCTTTTTCTACGAGGAGTAAGGCTATAACTGTTGTCTTGTCTATGATAGTCGGGTGCATGAAATGTTAATTGATGGTCCACCTTAAAGTTCGTCTCAAATGGCATGCCTGATATTTTGCCGCATTTGAGCATTTTCGGTTCGACCGTCTTACATTGCCTTCTCGGGAAATGAATGTCCTTGAAACGTTAGCAAGCTGTAACTGACAGAAGTGACCACAGGCCAACTAATTTGTGATTTACCTAAAGCCACGGAAGATTCAATTCAAACCATCAAGCAAACGCGTAAGGAACTGATTACATGTACATGTGCCCTTGCATATAGCACAACTTGCAGCAATGAAGGCATACTGCCTAAGTAAACGAATATATATATATATATATATATATATATATATATGTGTGTGTGTATATATACATAAATCGTTCGTTGGGCCGTGTTCCAGCTCCGAGCCGACTCCATTGACATGCTACGCCTTCCGTGCGCAGACATCCACCGTAGCCAGTACCAAGCCTTTGAACGACACCGTGGACGTCCCCAACACCTGTGACCAGATGAGGCAGCATTGTCACGGTTTGGTTGTTTGGATTAGAGCCCTTTCGACCAGACATGATTATTTCAGGGCCATGGAATGAAGGAGAATGGTTAACGGTGGGGCAGACTTGTATACGCCTGGGGGGCCGACCACCGAGCTTTAGTCCGCACATGTTTGCTGGGTGCCCGGTCGGGGTCCCCCTTCCCACGGGGCTCTTGGCCCACTCGCGGCTGACACATGCAGCCTGTAGCCTGACACATGTAGCCTCGGACGATATGGGTGTCGCGAGGGTACAGGATGAAGGAAGATAGAGGATAAGAGGAACGGATGGACATTGCCACGGTCGCTGATGACTGACAAACCAATGGACACGGTGCACAGAAGCGTGGACAAAAACGAATACTAGGCGCATCCAGAAAACACTGTGCTGCTCATTCCGGGCGAGTGGAAGAGAACAGCAGGGCTGAGGGGTCGCTGGGTCCGGATCCATCTACATGCCGAACAGGGCACCCGACCGGAAGCTAACCAAAACTTACAGACGCCCGGTCGGCCGGTCACTTGCCATGGTGCTGCTATATGTCGTTCGTGTTCGTTCGTGTTCGTTGACGTCGCATCATTGCACAGTGTACCCATGACGTGTGCCCATCCTACCACCGCCGAAGCCGCCCACTTGGCAAGCTGCACTCCTCGCTCAACGGCCTCAGCGCGCTCTAGGTGCGGGCATCATTCGACCAGCCGTGTGTGCAGCTCTGTAACGATAGTGGCGGAGCGAGTGGCGGCGTGGTTATCAGATCTTTCGGCCCATCGATAAGGTCGGTGTACTTGGTGGCGTCAAATCCATAAAGTCGGTATGGTTCGTGACGTCAGGTCTATATGGTGAGTGTAGTTTGTGACGTCAAATTGACAAGGTGGGTGTAGTTGGTGACATCGAATTGATAAGGCGGTTGTAGTTAGTGGCCTCAAATCGATAAGGTCGGTGTAGTTGGTGACGTCAAATCGGTAAGGTCGATGTAGTTGGTGGCACCAAATCGATAAGGCCGGTGCATTTGATGACACCACAGTTGATTCCGGGAAACTGGTACAACCGCACCTCTTCACATTCCTGATCTCGGCATCGATCAATCCTCACCACGACTTCTCAACAAATCTCCTCGACCGGATCAGCGAGCATAACCAGGAGAACGGCTCCCGGCTGAACCGGGCAGCCAGGCCGCTTGCTAACTGGTCCGCCTGTACGCTGGACTTAGGAGACAGGTCTATGAGAAGCTGAACGCGACGGATTGCATTTTTAGGGCCGTTTTTACAATGCGGGTGACAATCAATCTCAAGCCACACAGGCATGTAGTGGCTCCCATTTGAAGCGTGTATGAAGCGTGTCGCTTGACGCGGTCGTTGACACACACTGGCAAAAAGCCGTGCCGCCAGCACCAGCCATCTGGCCATGTTCAGAAGACCCGTCTTTCTCAGCGCCAAATCGTGTGGAGCACGACCTTCATCTGTGCTCAACGCCAACTGAAGTGAAGTCTGCCGGCTCTTGCTCAAATGTGCACTATTTCGTTTTATCAGTTTAAACACGTCACCAGACATGACCTCGAACGGTGCCACCGGCGCGTTTGCTAAATTCCCTGACATCTGGTTACCGATGTGGTCAGTGAATTATTTACGGTAGTGAGGTCATTAAGTTTTGTTGACAGGTCGAACAAATTTCGCTCGTTAGGTAAATTTGGCAGGTAAACCAATACACGGGCTCGCCGTGAGAGCTCAGATAAATGACAAATACCACATATTCTTCCTGTGTTAGCTGCAGCTCCATCCGCCCCCAGACGGCTGTTTCTCCTCTGAACTCGGCCGCAGCAGACTGGAGCTCCGTATACTTCGTGTGGGTCTTTCTCGAGGATGGCGTAAAATACATCAAATATTCCCCTCGACTCGGCAGTTAAACCAATGCGCTCTTCCTACTGCATTTCTTCCTTTGCTTTATTATTAATAATCTTATCTATAATCTAACTAAAGCTAATCATTTCGAAAATGGTGTCTTCACGACAATGAGACTGCAATTCTGACATACCAAAAATTATCCCTTCTTTTTCTTAGTTTCGGATGCACGACAGTTGGATAATTGCCTCGCCCTTTAAGCTTTTTTTGCGGTTTACAACAAATGCAGTGCCACGGGCTGTTATCCTACAGAAGAAGACCTCAGAGTCATTCACGGCTACGGCGGCTGCAGGATAAGATGCGCCGCACCTGCCATCCGCGAGTGCCCTGCTTCTCGGGGATCAGAATATCACGGCAGGCGACCACACTCTAATCTGATCATCTGATCCGGACCACAGTCTGATCCGATCATCTGATCCGGACCACACTCTAATCCGATCATCTGATCCGGACCACATTCCGGTCCGATACCTCGCCAGCACACTCTGATCCGATCATCTGATCCGGACCACACTCTGATCCGGTCATCTGGTCCGGACCACACTCTGATCCTTGGCGATGCCTCGCCAGCTTACGTGTTAGACGCGCGTTCTGGTGGTGATTCCCGTGGACAGAAAGGATGCCTTTTGTTTTTCCAGCAAAACATGGCGAACGTTTAACATTTTGATAGAACAAAAGTTGATCGATTAGAAATATCATGCCTTGTTGTTGCTGATGACAGAATGTAAAAAGCTGCACATTCATGCTATTGGCCTTCATTAAACGTAGCAATATACATATGACGCTAGGGAATTGCAGCCTGCCATTGGACGTCAACTGGAGTTTGAAACGTGGCAGCGCATTACTTGATATGTTTTGTGCTCTGCCGCAACATAGGAAACATAGAATTTGTTTTGGGAATTGCTGTGCTGTGGTTTACAACATACCTAACTATTTTAGCCAGTTGTGAGCTGGACTAAACGTTGTTTACAAGCAATACACTTGGATGTGTTCCATAAGCGCTTACAATGGACGCATGGGACATCGCTTACCTCTGAGGTGATCTGAGAGGCAGCATGAAGAGCAGGAGCCCGAGGCTGGACTGACGCCTGTCTCTGCTGTCCTGATTTCTGTTTTCTTGCTTCGTGGGATCGCTGCCGCCGACTTGATTCTACCGAAAACGGTTGATCAAGTAATCCAGATACCAATTGCCAGTGCTCTGATCTCTTGTTGGTCCAATCGAAATTAAATTTCCTTCCCTGGTACCTTATCGAGTCTCGGCCACGGACATTACCTTGGGTTAGAACACCCTCACCTGGCAATGTCGAACAGGTGGGGGATTCAGGCATCCTCTTTCTCTAAAAATGCAGTGCGTTCTCGTATTTTTCAGCCTCCACAAGTTTCTGGTACCGCCTGTAGCAAACGCCCCCAGTTTGTCACACAAGTTTACGACACACTCGGCCACTGAGGCTATATGTCGGTGTCTTCTGCCTCCTGTCGTGGCAGGAAGAGTGAGCACCACGGGGAATCGAAAAGCCAGATGTTGACGACTTCCTTCCAGCCTTTTTTACAGTCGAGTTTCTGCCAGTTAGAGGGTCCACTTCAGATTACATCTTTCGCAAGCAATTGATACAAACTTACCGCGCTGGCAACAAGCTCACCAGGCTAGCAGAGGAGAAAAGTTTCGGTCATCTTTCGCGCCGCTCGAGTTGTTTCCTTAAGTTTCCTACCGGTCATCTCACACGTGTGAGGTTCGCGGTTGGATCCACATCAGCTGCAGTGGTGCGTCTGAAATCACGGCTCACTACCAGCGTGCCAGCTGAAACCCTGGACAGCCTGCGGCCCGTCTGTCCTGCGTGTTCGGGGCTCCAATTACCCGGCACGAGCCGAGGCGTCAGTGACTGGAGCGGGGTCCGGTGTCGTGGACTGCCGCCGGAGAACGAGAGGGAGAAAGGCGGTGATGGGAGTGCTCCGATCCGCTTCTTTGGCCGCACAATGCAGACGTGTTTGTTGGCAGTTGAAACGTCGGTCAGGCGGTCGGCCAAGCGATCGGGGACGAATACCTTTTAGGCGTGTCTTATGAAGGGGGATCACAGAAGGATCTTTAGGAATGGTGCATGCGCACCATCTGCCCCTCTAAAAAAAACTCAACTTCATCCCCATTGCGCATGACGTTATCCGCTGGGGTGCTAATCCAGCGCGTGTGCAACTCCTTTGTAGACGTCGCCGCCGGGAAACTGCACTTAGCGCATAGCATGCTCTCTCACTCATTGAACGACGTTGCTTTGGGTCGCTGAAAATCCTTTACAGGAGTGTTCCATATTTAGATGTGGTTTTGAGTTGAAATGGCATCTTGAAGATAATTTGCTAAAGTTCAAAGCTCTGCTCTTCTTTAGACCTAAATCCATCTAGTTGAGCTAAATGCCGGCGAGGATATACAGACTACTTTGGGGTGACTATTTCAAGGTCATCAAGGCATCCATAACACCAAAATAACATCATTCGAGTCCTGACAATCTGTCAGCCATGCGGAGATCAAGGCCAAGCAATAGATGTTTGTCGAATCGCTTATATCTGGCGTTCGTGAGCACGGTTTCCAGATGTAACGGCCGCCAGTAGGCTCTCAATCAATGTTACCCCAGGTACAATAATACAATGAAGCTGTGACGTATTGAGGAGCAGAAGCACGTAAGCAGAGAAATTGTGCTGTGCAGAACAATCTTCTTTACTTTAAGACGCTCCCGGGTGGCCGACTAGGTACCTTTCGCTCGGGTGGGGGTCAAGTCGACCTCGCTGAGATCTCGGGAACTAAGAAAGCTAGAAACACCAAATTTACAGGGTGTGTTTACCTGTACGTAAGCTCACTTCAGTTCAAGATTAAAGTTCTTAGGTCATATCATTCTGGTCAAATAAGGTCAAACAATGTCAAATTACAGGCTGGTTCCCAAAGGACCACAAAACCTAGATAACTACTTCTAAGCAAAAGGCAACATGCTCATTTAAGGTTAGTGACCTTGCTTGACCTTTTGAAGGTGATGTTGACCAAGGTCATACAAGACTGCTCTGAGTTTTGCATTTGAATAAGCGACTAACGTTACACTAGGCAGTATGTCTCTAAATACAAAATGTTGACTTGAGTCATTTTAGGTCAACGACCTAAAAAACGGGTTGGTTTTCACCTTGGTCTGACCTTCATACCTGACCTCAGGTCAACGTAATTTGCTCATTAAATATTTGTGCTGCCTAAGAAAGCATCTAAGAGATGTATGGCTTCGTCTAACACTCAATCGTTGGATCAGATTGAAGGATTCCATCCTAGAAATTGCCTTCGCTGTAACCATGGCCTGACTTTGACCTGCCATAAGTCAGCGATCTTATAAGATGCATCTAAATTGTTGACGCCAAACGATTTGCTACTTAATTGTTTACAGCTATGCCAAATTTGGTGCGGATACGCCGCGCTGGTCGGAAATCATTCTGGAAAAACCTTCAGGGGGGGGGAAATTTGACCCCCACCTGAGCGCGTGTAGTTACTACCCACAAGTACAAACAACTACCAGAGCGCGTGTAGTTACTACCCACAACAAGTACAAACAACTACCCGAGCGCGTGTAGTTGTCGTAAGCATATGAATAGTTGGAAGTGAGTTTATTTCATCATATCTGATGCTTACTTTAATATACATAAATATGAAACATTCTCGTTAAGGCAAGCAGGAAGAAACAGATTTATTGCACATAATGTGACCTCACAGACATCTGACGTGGTCAAACAGCACACGGACAACACGGAAACGATAGTTTCAAAACTTTAAAGATTGATTCGTATTTTTCTGGCTATGACGAAGAATGAGCAGAATTTCCCACAAAAATGTCCTGAATGCCCCAGCCTTGACTTCAGAAATAAGGAATACTGTAGGTTTGTAATGATATATCACCTAATAACTTCACTTCTCACCCGAATGCTGACAAAACCTATCGCATGAGTCGGCCAACGGCACATCTCCCCCGGAATACATTCGGATAACATTGGTTTAAAGCTTAGTTCTCTGGATCGGCACCAAAGCGCGCGAGCGTGCGTGTCAGTGTGCGAATTCAACAATGATCTGCGCATGTCTTCTTCTAATGGCCCTGGAAATATGCTGTTACCAGGGCGGTCACTCCATCGCTACCAATGGCGTTCCATCACCGGTTGTACGAGAACAGCTTGCGAAGCGCCAGCTCCATTCGGATTTTCTGCGTCGTCGAGTAAGACAGTAGGCCCCAATCAGCTGGCGAATGTTGTCAAGCCCCCTGTCAAGGCGACAATCATGTCCGACCATATACCACCCGACAGGTAATGACGTCACGATCCCAGGCGTTGCCCATTCAATTGTAAGTGCGAGGCACTCTACCCTGGCTGGCACAGGCGAAGCGAGTTGCGGGCATTGTGAACTGCATTGCAAATTACAGGGTTGTGAGCACTGTGAACTCCCAAAATTGTTAATTGTGGACGTTATGAACTGTGGACATAAGCATTACAAATTATGATCATTGAGATAAGTGAATTTTGGGTTTGGCAAAGGTGCAGTGCACAACGCTAGTGTCGGACGGCTGGCCGGCCGCTGTGTACACGATTGGTGTGTTTGTAGCCTCGGGCACCGTATCAATGCCCGGTGACCGCCTGACCCAAATCCAACCCTACGCCTCAGCTGGTTAGAGCGCCTGCCTTTGATCGACCCACCCGTGGCAAGCTGGGTTCGAGTCGCTTTAGGCGTTCACCATTTGCCCTCGACAGATATGGCCTGCGGCAGGTGGCAGCGGCCGCGCTAAAGGTCAGTTGACGTCAGAGGACAGGACGGTCCGTGCCGAGCATTGCGGCACGTTATTTTCGCTACAAAATGCTGCCGTTGGCCTGGATTGCGCGATCGGATGGTAGGGGTCAGGGCTCACACCACAAGCACTGCTTAGCGTGAGCTCTGATCCCAGAAATCCATCCATTCAGAAAGATTCAGTCACAGGCCGCACCGGGGTGCTGCATTTGTTACATCGACGACGGTGGCCTTGAGCCATGCGTCGATACCTGGTGCCATGGCGTGTGTTGGGAAGGATCCGGAGGTCGTCGCAAACGCACAGCCGTTTTGGATCTCTGCCAGGAGCTTGGCACAACATTTTGCCGTAACATCACCAACGAAAATAATGGAGAGGATTAAAAAAAGGCTGTTTTTATCAACGTATTTAAAACGAAGAACTTTGGCCAGCTGGAAGACTTCGTGGCATCGGCTGGTGGGAGCGAGAGCATTTATGCATGGCTCGTAAACGGGAGCCCATTATCACCCATACGTGTGTTATCATGGCCAACTTCGATTCCACGCGTGGTGTCGCGGCGAGCAGGAAGCGGCAAGCGTATTTCTGGCGCGGCTTAGGAACCTGGCCAAGCCCTGCCGTTTTACGCCAGGCGTCCTCCACGACATGCTGCGGGGCCGACTGGTAAGCACCATGAAGCATGCGCGTCTGCAGTCGCGACTGCTCAGCGAGCTCCATCTGCCGCTGCAGCTGGCGGTGAAGCTGCCTCATGCTCACGAGTCGGCTGCCGCCAGTGCCGCGGACCGGGGAAGGTCAGAAGCTCTGGCTTGAGGAAATGGTCCAGCAAAGTGTTCCCAGTGCCTGGGGGGTGACACTCCAGCTTCCTGGCCGTTCATCACCGGTCCCCACCAAGACAGCGTGTGGACGGCGGAGGTGGCGGACCTGCGCCAACAGTCGGCCGAGGACGCGCAGCTGCCGGTGGTGACTGCACCGACGCAGGTCGGCGGCGCGGACTGCATGCCGCCACCGAGCAGAGGTACCCCGAGAGTGATGAGGTGCATGGCGGGGCGCGTGGTCACATGTGTGCCCTTGTCACTTGACCGCCACTGATGAGACAGGTGGCCCCGGATGGCCTCCAGTATATATGGAATTGGACGTCTGGGCCGCACTGTCGGTGTGTTCCGACTCGGTGCTATGACGGCTCTGGCCGAGGGGTGGGCCTGACTTTGAGCTGTGATCTGTGCAGCTGAAGACATATGATGTGCTGAGATCCGCTGGGTCCGGGCCGGTAGATTCGTTGGATAGGAGCACCCACGGTGAACTCTTCGTGGAGGCTATTTTGGACGAAAGCGCCACGCCGGCCCTCGTAGGCTTGCCAGGCAGTGAAAATTGTCTATGCCAAATCCGCGTTGAAGAGAGACCAAAGCGTGCCAAAATTGCCGGCAAAATTGACGCGCAAGGGCCACAAGGCATCCAACACGACTGTTCATCGTTACAAAAATCACTCAGCAGAATTCACGCCACACAAAGGGTCAACAGCCAAAATTGAATGAAACAGCTGAAAGGGAGGGTGGAGCTGTGCGAAAAATGACAATGATGACCACCGGATATGAAGCAGGGACGACTCCGCAGAAGACATTTGGAGCTACGAGTCCGTGTTCGAGGTCACGCATCCCTCGAACCCCAACACGACCATGTTGGAGTGAAAAAACAGGGCGAGGCACCACGTTGCCGCCTTGAGAAGAGATCTGAAAAATCGGTGGGCTGGGGGCTATGAGTGTCACGTGACTTACAAATCTGCACGTGCTGCCGAAAAAACATTGGCTGTTACTGCAGATTGTCTTCTTGACATAGATAACTAGGTCAAAAATATTAAAGAGAAGTTTCTCGCGAAAGCGTGTCCGTCCCGGTGGCTCAGTTGGTTAGGGCGCCTGCCTTCCGGTTCACCCACCCGTGGCGGGGTGGGTTCGAGTCGCTTCAGGGCGTTCGCTATTTGCCCTTGACAGGTACGGCCTGCGGCTGGTGGCAGCGGTCGCGCTGAAGGTCAGGTGACGTTCGGGGGCAGGACAGACCGTGCCGAGCATTGCGGCACGTTAAGCATTCGCCATCAAATTCTGCCGTTGACATGGAATCGCGCGATCGGGTGGTAGGGGTCGGGGCTCACACAGCAAGCACTGCTTAGCGTGAGCTCTGATCCCAGAAATCCAGCCATTCAAAGGGTTCGGATCAAATCTTTAAAAAAGCTGTGAAGCTATAGCTACACGAGCGTCGAGCAGGGACCCCGTGGGTCCCTGGCAGGTGGTATACGCCATTCCGGCTGCCGTGTTCATGCCAGGCGGCGCGCCCGCTGGCGCGGTGCGGAGAGACAAGGGAGGTGCCGGGCGACACTTCCGTGGTCCAGAGACATGAAGACATGGCCGGGGAACTCCCCTGCCCCATCCCATCGAAAATTTGTGGACGTTCTGAGGGTGCCCTCAGCGAGACGGTCCTGCAATAGCATCTTGGAGCTGGGGATTGTGTCGCGGGAGCGGGCGAGCATCTCATCTTTCATCAAAGGCATGGAAATTGAGAGAAGAAGCTGGTGGATGGGAAACCTATAGATTGGCATGTGCTCATGATTCAATGGCGAGTATGACAGCATGTGAATAAAAGCTGTGACCTGATCCTGAAGTACTTACACGTGGGGGAAGGACGAGAAAGGCTTATGAAACCCCCTGGATATTCAACGACCGCCGCATATTTGGGCTTGGTTAGGACATATTGTTCGGGATATCTCGGTCGCTTCGAAAAGAGAAAAGAAGTGATGCATTGCAACCGGCAACGATAATTCAGTCACAATAACCGCTTTTTACGCTTAATCGGTCTCAAAGACGATACTGTGTCTGATATTGGCCACTCCAATCCCATATTGGAAAGGAATTGTTAAGCAGACCCGCTCAGTGCTCGGCCAGTTTGGTGTTAGCCCGACTTTGTATTCAACCCTTTGCGAACAGATAGGCAAAAATGGGGAATGTTAGGCAAGATCAACAAAGATGTAAGCTTCATATATTCCTGGGGTTTGGTTCTTCCCACCGCATTCTCCACCAAAGCGGCATCCCCAGTGACCTGTGCTTACCATCCTCAACCTCCCTTCCTGTGCCCATGGAAGGTGGAACAACGCGGGCAAACACGGAATGAATCATGACGTCATCGAACCCAGATTTGCTCAAGGCGACATCTATGGGGTGAAACCGTCCCGACAATGCACTTCTCAGCAAATGGCTGTTTGCCGTCACCGGGGGTGCACATTTACCGCTGAGACGGCCGCACGCGTGATAACGGACATGAGAGATCGCGTATATTACCGCTGAGACGGCCGCACGCGTGATAACGGACATGAGAGATCGCGTATATTACCGCTGAGACGGCCGCACGCGTGATAACGGACATGAGAGATCGCGTATATTACCGCTGAGACGGCCGCACGCGTGATAACGGACATGAGAGATCGCGTATATTACCGCTGAGACGGCCGCACGCGTGATAACGGACAGAGAGATCGCGTGTATTACCGCAGAGACGGCGGCACGCGTGATAACGGACATGAGAGATCGCGTATATTACAACACGGTTGGCGGGTGGAATTATTCGTGCAGTCAAGTAAATGACAAGTAAATATGAATAAACTTGACAGTTACACAGGTTTGCCTGCTTTTGAGGGAGACGCCGGCGGCGGAACCGAGGCGGCAATATGGGACCCAGGAAAGAAGCTATTCGAGGACGATCCGCCGCGTTTTACGCCAAAGAAATGCTTGGCGTAGGGACTTCGTATGACTTCGGAAGCACCAGATGAACTCAAAGCCGCACCCTCGGGTTACCAGTCTGTGCTGCACCCTCGGGTTACCAGTCTGTTTTGTGCATCACAAGTGCCGCTCTGCGGGGTACCTACCCTAAGCGTATCCATGGAACTTCTGAGCTCCTGTTGGCATTGGGATTATGCCTTGGTTTGGAAGATCACCTGACGGAACAAAATGGGGTCGCGTGGATGTAGTCTATGACGGTGTACCGGAGCGTGTGCGGGCGTACCTCTCACCTTCCTAGCTGAAACATATTTGAGGAGCAGTCGAGAATAGCAGCGCAGGAAGCTTATAAGGTGCCCCAAGCTCCTCGGCCGGGGCTCGCGACCCGGACCTGGCCAAGCACATTCACGTGGCTTCGTATAACGGGGACAGTCAAGACACACTGGGTCCTAGTCATTCACCAGAGCTAGACCTTGACGGTCGCTAGTTTCATCACGCGAGGGTACTGCTGGTTTGCTCCAACCTTTGTCTGGCAAATACTGGATAAGACTTGCTCGATCATTAAGGAAATGCAGCCTAAGAGCCCATCACAGTCCACGTTCCTAAGCTTTTGGCTAATTATAATGAATGCAGTAGATCAATTAACAGCAATTTTCTTCGTTCGACGGCAGGCTTAAGTTATAAGACGTCGACCGTGCAATGTTATCTCGCTAACGCAGAAGCAGGATCAGATGCACCTCAGCGGGTCCACGGTCTCCAACGCCGGTTTCAGCACCTAGAGTGCCGCAGGGATGATGCGTCAGATGATGATGATGCATGAATGATGTTCCAGCATCGAGCTGGAACTTGGAAGCCACACATCCACCCTGGTAGCGTGCTGTTGGAAGGCAGGGACGTTCATGAATGATGTTCCAGCATCGAGCTGGAACTTGGAAGCCACACATCCACCTTGGTAGCGTGCTGTTGGAAGGCAGGGACGTTCATGAATGATGTTCCAGCATCGAGCTGGAACTTGGAAGCCACACATCCGCCCTGGTAGCGTGCTGTTGGAAGGCAGCGTGCTGTCGGGACGTTCATGACGTGCGGGGCGAATGCACGGATCTTCCGGCAGATGGAGCGTAGTGCGACAGTATTGGCGACATCAAATCCCTCCATCGACCCTTGGCCAGTCGATGCTGGCTGAGCTGCTAAGCTGAGTGGCTGAGTAACCGCCGGCTGAAGACCCCTTCAGTCTGGACGTGCTGCCAGTCCCGAGTATTGCGCAGTAGCTGACGCACCTGGCACTGACACAAAGGGCGCGGGATGCCTGGCTGTTAGGTGCGTGCGAACCGAGCCAAACAGTGCATGGCTTTTTCCACCCGCCATATTTGCTATTTGTTAAACACCCAACACGTGCACCAGGGGCGTACCCAGGCCCCCTCCCTTTCAATGTGGACTCACTCGGCCGGTCTATTCACTTCAGAACTTAACTAGCACAGATTGAAGCTGAACGCTCAAACGCTAGTGTGAGAGGCCCGCACTGTCCCGCGGATCCCCAATCGATGCAGTGGCCCTGGCCTTGAGGGTCACGGCCCAAAGGACAGGGTCCGCTCTTATTGCAGCCTACAGAGTGTCCTGGTCCTATGGCCTCTTTAGCCTTCCGATCGGACCTTGATCTTTGGCCCAGAGACATGCCCCACTGTTAGGCACTGTGGATTCACGACCGATACTGGGGCCCAATCATTGTTTCAGGCACCCAGACCAATGCAAAGCATGGGCCCCAGCCTTGTCCTTACTTGGGAGATGGGATCCTAAGGCTCAGAGCGACATGTAGCCAACTGTTTGGTATTTGAATGTCTCAGGGGTCCTCACGGTATAAGAGGCCCCTGTCTTATATTTCAGGTCACAGACCTACGAGCCGTGATACTTTGTGTGACCTACAGCCAGCCCTTTGGGGCCTTGCGCCCTCCAATCAGTTTCTGAATTGTCGGTTTTGGCAAGCCCCCGGGTCAGTCTTCAGGTAACATTAAACACTGCACTTGGTCGACTCGAAACCCCTTGCCAACACAAGACCCTCTGGTAGGTACTGTTGGTCCCTGATGGATGCAGGGACCCCAGCTTGGTCGCTGCGCGTTCTCAAGTGGGCCCTCGTGCCCATACCAACACGGCGCCAAATGTACGGCACTGGTGGCGCCAGACCCAGGTGCCAGCGCCAGTGCCAGTGCTAGTGCCAGTGCCAGACTCAGTGCCATATCTTTATCAATTCAGGGGTCCCCGAACAGCGCAAATGGTCCACTGGCTGTCATCTGAGGCTCCATCCCCGAAGGTCGGGCCCTGAAGAAGACTCCGTCTGGCCCTTCGTGCCCTGAGACAGAGCCTTCCTCTGTTTTGACAACAGAACACGTACAACGAACAGTCGGTCTCGTGCTTGTCTGAGCTCTGGGCGCCCATTTCCCATGCAGGGACAAGACCGGGCCCGCGATTTACATTGGTCGGGCTCCTGTATCGTTCAGAGGTCTACAGGGCCTTACAGGGCATCATCTGTTAACAAGAAGCCTCGATTCCATCAGGAAAAAAATTGTTTAACGGGGACGGGGATGGGAGCCCGAATGGCAGAGGATCCCTTACGTTGGTCGGGGAACAACAATGTGCCCCGTAGTGTTGTACTTAAGGGGCCCCCTTACCGGAAATAAGGGGCCTCATCAGTGTTGAATGGAGTGGGACGAAATAATCAAAACGCACAAAGCCACCTTATGTTTCCCTGATAATTTTTGACAGAATCGACTAGTGAGACAAACACCATCAAAAGTTTTGAGCCTGCACGCAGAACGCCGCTACTGTAGCGGTTTACGCGCCTGCGTTAGTCACTGCACGTCTGGGAAACCAGAGCTACGGGGTTTGATTTCCCACGGTGTCCGCCCTTTCCTCCAGGGTGAGAGGCTGGCGGCGCCATATAGCCCTAACATCTGAGTGCGTCATAAAGCCACAATGACACTCCCGTAACCTCGGGTAACAAGGATAGCGGTGGCTTGGGTCTCACTTCTCGCCACACCGAACAGCGTTGGGCACTGCAAGCAACGCCAGCGGGCGGACACCGAGCGCTCAACAATATCCAATTAAAAATAATGTTCTTGAGGCATTTCAAAATTATTTCGTGCAGTTCAAAAATTACACTGCGTCGATATTTTTCTTACCAATATATGCGAGCGCGTATGCTCAACACTATGTTACACAATTTGTACCACCTATCGATTCTGACTAAATGTTGACCATTGCCAGGCAAATATAGCTTGGCAATATTAATATAAATTGTCGACTGATCTTGATCTTCGGTCTACATTCGCAGAGTCCTTGCTGGCTCTATACGGTCGAGATAAAAATTCTGACGAAATTTTTAAGTGCTTTTCGTTTAAAAGAGCCCACTGGACCATTGCAAGGTAAGGAACGCCGGTGATTTATTTCATGACCATTTAACGCCTGATTTTGTCGGCATATTTATCGTAAAGTTAAGACAGAATTGATCTCGCATTAGTGTCTGCCTTCTACATAAGTATTCCACCGCTACTGCTTCTTTCAGAGATAAAGGTCACACTGTGCCTACGACACATTGCATGATACATGTCTGCCTTCGCCACGATGAAAAGACTGAAGACTCGAAATAACATTCCTATAATGCTTTCAATAGCAAATGCAGTTTTCACTCATTATTCAGCTCTCAACCGTCATTGAGTCTGTGAAACACCTTTGCGTAAATAGCCTTGCTTGCGTCTGCTTGATACTGTCACCCCGTAGCCCATGGCAGCTGATGACATCGTCGGCAAAAACTGCCTAAAAGTGCCGCAATCCGCCATAGCGGTCCACTAATTCGATGCAAGGCCTACATTCAAAATTATAAGCATCACCATACTAAAAAGCACTGAAGTCGATGAAAAGACACTGAGAATGTCCATAAAACCACAGAACACTTTACTTTCATCGAAAGAGAAGCTCCAAAAGAACATGAAAGTGTACCACTGGTCACGTCAACCGACTGAATCGTGCGAACATGCGTAGAGGCATTGGAATGACAACGGCCTGGGTTTGCTGCTGAGATGTCCGCGCCGACGAATAGTATGACATCATCGAGCACATGTCTGCCGTTAAGACACCTGTGCAGACGGGCAGTATGACGTCACCGAGCACAAGCCTGCTCTTCAGACGCCTGTGCAGATGGGTAGTATGACGTCACCGAGCACAAGTCTGTTGTTCGGACGCTTGTGCAGACGGAAGTGAGATAATGATTTCGGAAAAGTATTAGCTTGATCTTCACCTGTCTACATCGCCTAGGCCACCTGAACATATTCTTATGATGGCAACGCCGTCTATGATCAAAACTAACGCCAGTAAGACATAGGGAAATTCAAGACATGCCAAATATAAACAGTTCATCTACGGCACGCCAAACGTCATCAGCACATGCATTTCGAGGACATGTGGATGCAAATTTACACACACATGCGCAATATTGATACATGACTAGCAAGCAATTTGAAGAAATTACTTTGCTCAAAGGGTGCGTCGTACCTCTGGGACATATTTCAGAAGCACACTCTGGCAAAACCTTAGAGCAGATTGTGTCTTAAAAACAGCACCGTGAAAGGTCACGGAAGCAGCATCTAGATACAAGTAAGAGATCAGTTGTTTATTATTTTGCAGTCCAACTTACGCTGTCTGTGTTTTGTCAGATCTCTACACTTCTTTCCATCCTGGTAGCCGCAAAGTGTAGCCCGCGACAACTACCTAGCTTGCGACAACGGCATTTGATTAAAAAAGGGCATAAAGGTGTCACTTTTAAGCTATCTCAACCCGCACATTGCGCGCTTGTGGGCTAAAAAGTGTCCCCTCCACCGGCATAAGCGCGTTGAAGTGAACGTTTGCACCTGGCAAAGCGGGCAACGAAGACCATTTAACAAGAAGCACAGCGGCTGAGGTATGGATCAGTGCGACGTTTTAGACCATGCGATACTATGCTTCCCAAAGGAGAATTGGGCTTCGAAAGAAACGACTGTCCTTAGCTCTAAAGGAGAGAAATCAAAGTCATCGTATTATGCTCAGTTGAATCCGCCCAACGAAATCCGTCTCTAAATAAAGTGTTTCAGGCATTTGTAACATTCAATACAAAGCCCTTTGGCGATTGGTGTATTGGAGACACTGCAGAACGGACAAGTTGGAACAAACAAAGCAAATAAAAAGCATTGCTTTCGTACTGGTGAGCAGGGAAACCAAGATGATTTTTCTTGCGGAAGTGGCTGCTTAAAATTGAAATTCTGAGCAGTTCATTATCATTGCGAGAAAAAGAATGTATTACCGACCAAAACGCACGTGTCTGGTCAAATAATAAGTGAAATACTAGGACAAAATATAACTATAAGAGCTCCATTGCCTTTGAGTGGTCACATAGCATTCTATCCTACATAAATTGTTCAGTTCTTTTGCGATGAACATTATTCACCTAGATAAGACAGTAGTAATAGCCTTATTCTTCAAAGAAAAGCAAGGTAATGGAGATATAGGTAGGTTGCTATTTCGTTAACATGCCTTTATCGAAACAATAGCAGAGGTGTCTATTTGGCAACAAATGATGGCAACAAATAAATTGCATTTGAACTCAGCATGCCAACAGGAACTGGACGATGCTGAGGAATCGATTTTCTGACAATACATGGGAAAAGAGGCGATACACTTTTACCCATCCTCACACTCCCTACGGCAGATTGTACAGCGGTAGATCACCCACCCACTCTCCCCTCAGGGCGAAGCTGGTGTTTAACACCGCCAGTGCGGTGGTTGAAGTCGCAGCCTCGTTTCTCCGCGAACATGTCTCTCGAATGTTATACTGGTTCGATATTATGGAATTCATCTTATACATCCTATCATCAGTACAGCGTAGATTTCTTGCAGCACAATAATTTCGCATTAACTCATTTTTGTCGAGATAACGCATTTTTATCGAGATAGGACCTCTACAAAAAACGCTCGTACGAGTAGATTTTAATTTCCAGCCTTACTGCTTTACTGATGCAGCTTTACTGAGATCGGAGTCCTGTCGGGCAACAAGAGTCATTTCAAGGCTGCGGGAGAAAGGAGAGTGACGAGTGGTCGAGCGAGACAGCATGCATCCAGGAATCCTCCGTTGACGAACTTGCCCCGCACAGGGATCCCTCTACCTCTCTGGGGTTGTGCGGGCCCTCAGGCAGGCTTTCGCCAGCGGGACTTTTACGTCCGCTCATGGCTGATGTATGTAGCTCCCGACACATAAATTCGGGAGTCCCGGGAGTGAAGGATGAAACGGTGGATGAGAAAGAAGAGCGGAGGTGAGGTTTGAGCGTCTCTCTTCGTTTTCATGCTCCGTCACACTGCCAGTGTCGCAAGTTTCGAATCTCGACATGAGCTTTTCCAGCCTTGCATGCGTCCCAGACCCCGTTCACTGGAACCATCTCAGTAATAAAACCGGCCTCAGCAGGCCCACGAGCAGTCGCCTCATTTGGCAGCCTCCACTTGCCCTCCACTACCGCGCTGGCCAGCGGGGCACCGGCCCATAGTGTTTACATGTGCACGATCCGTCTGCGAAATTGCGAGCCCGTCTGCTACCTCAGCGCTTCAGTGCCTGGCTAGAGCACACTCGCTTGAAAATGCCCTTGGGCGTCCCAAAAGGCCGCAGGTCGGCTCGGTGCGAGCGTAATCCGATTATCAAAGCCGGCCGACGCGCCGCCAAGCCAGCGCAAAAGGCGGTGGCGGCGACGACCTTCGGGGAAATGACAACCAGATTATGTTGGCTAACCTTGGGCTCAGACTTGGTTAGTCTTATGGATGTCACCCACCCAACACCCTCACCAGCACCCACCCACAGTCCTGCCACCACCCACAGCCACACCGACAGCCCCACCCACCACCACCACGACAGCCTCGCCCACAGTCCCGCCCTGATCCGACCAGACTGAAGAAGCTGACATGCGCTTAGAGGACATGACATGCGCACGCGCTGTTTCGTCACGCGCTGTTTCGCCACGCGCTGTTTCGCGCTCAGAGGACGCAACTTCTTCGCTAGGGTTTTGTTACACGTGATTGAGTATATATGAAGGAAAACTGAGGCCAAGGCATAAAGTGAACTAAGTGCTGTTTATCTCCACTCTCTCTCTCTCTCTCTCTCTCTCTCTCTCTCTCTCTCTCTCTCTCTCTCTCTCTCTCTCTCTCTCTCTCTCTCCTCTCCTCTCTCTCCTCCTCTCTCTCTCTCTCTCTCTCTCTCTCTCTCTTCTCTCTCTCCTCCTCTCTCTCTCTCTCTCGCTCCTCTCTCCCTCTCTCTCTCTCTCTCCTCTCTCTCTCTCTCTCTCTCTCTCTCTCTCTCTCTCTCTCTCTCTCTCGCTCTTTTTCGCCCATTTTTTGCGAGAGAGAGAGAGAGAGAGAGAGAGAGAGAGAGAGAGAGAGAGAGAGAGAGAGAGAGAGAGAGAGAGAGAGAGAGAGAGAGAGAGAGAGAGAGAGAGAGAGAGAGAGAGAGAGAGAGAGAGAGAGAGAGAGAGAGAGAGAGAGAGAGAGAGAGAGAGAGAGAGAGAGAGAGAGAGGAGAGAGAGAGAGAGAGAGAGAGAGAGAGAGAGAGAGAGAGAGAAAGAGAGAGAGAAAGTGAGAAAGAGTAGTGGCAAAACACCATTTTGGTGGCGCATGCTCAGGGCCTGGTTCCCCAGGGATCTCGAAGCTCCTTGTGGGCGGGACGAACCATTCAGACAATAGCACGCTTCCCAAATAGCCTTGATGCGGGAACCAAACAACCTTTGCATTGCCATGGTGTGGGGCATAGCCGCGCACTTCATCGGAAACGCGGGAATGTTTGAAAAGGCCTAGTTAGCTCTGGCATGGCTTTCCAAAAAACCTCGGCAAAGGCTTCTGATGACTTGCCACGATTTGTTCGCAGCTTTTGATAAGACAGCTCTCTGGGACCAACTCCACGCTAAGTAGAGCTTGCTGCACGAACCCAAACCTCACTACCACATTGTTAAAAGTTAAAATCCGACCATACGTCGAAAGCTTATCTTGCTGCAATGCTCGGCATGATCCGTCCTGTCCTCTGACTTCACCTGAACTTCAGCGTGGCCGCTGCCAGCGGTCGCAAGCTTTTCCAGTTACGGGCAAATAGCGAGCTCCTTGAATCGCATTGAACCTATCCCTCCATACCTTCGTAAGCCCAGCAGCAAACGCTCTAACCAACGGAGCTATCGGGACGGATGGGCGCTACCTACCTACCACAAGCAGCCGCGCACCTCCGGCAGGCGAAAGCTTCCGCAAATAGGCACCAACCGCATGAGGTGCTACCCTGGCTCTGATTTCAGTTATAAGGTACCAAAGTATGCTATTGCTCGCCCGAACATTCCCTATATCAAGATCATAGCCGACTATTCTGGGATGTTCTGGGTTGTTGATGTTCGAATGATTCAAGATGACCTACGCGTTTCTAGGAACGGCGCCCACACGAACCAACTCGGAGCTTGTTCCGACACACTGCTCAGAAGCGGCATTACCCAGATGTTCAGAGCGCCGCAAGTCAAGAAGATGTAAAAGTATGGTCATAGTAGGCCATTGGTAATGGGTTTCCGGACCGGCTTGGTGCTGTCTGATTAGTGAGGTCGGCTATGTTCATGTCTCTGTGCCTCTCACCACGTGACCCAGCCGGGGTCACATGTATGGAGCAGAGCGGCTCCAGGGTTCGGGGTTGGACTGCCGTCTGCGCCCAATGTTAATCTTGTTTTCGCTTGGCTTAATCAGCCACACTCTGTTTTTCTTCTCCTTTTTTTTGCTAGTCCTGCCTACAATTCTTGAAGCATCGCCCTAGAGGTTAATTAATTTTTCAAAATTGTATCTTCGCAACGTGTGTCAAACTTTCAGTACTCAATAGCGGACAGAGGCAAATCTAGGGCAGGTTTTGGAAGGCACGCTTGGTCCTGTTTTAATTTTAGTATACTCGTGAGCTAGCGCGAAATTAATTACTAGAACTCCCAACAAAGAATGTTTTCCAGCACGATGATTTGTAATAATTGCATGGACCCTATGCGTTTATTCGTTTTAATGGTACAGATGAAAGGCGCAGTTTCAGGATGAGGAAGATGTCTGACAGATTGCGACTCTGCACATGGTAAGATAATTAATATTTTTGTCGAATAACCCATTTCGTGGACATATCAATTACTGAGGCACATTTTCAGTGAAGCAAGATATATCAGAGCCAGTCTTTTCAGTGAAGTTTGCAAATGGCATAGTTTAAATAGATTTGCACAACAGTGAACTTCTGTTTTGGTCGCAATAGCCGCTGAGGTTTATATGCTTACTGCATAAGTAGCAATGCTAGATGTACCTTGAATTATTGGGGGCGGTGTCAGGGTGGTAACAAATGGGGAGGGGTAATTCTGAAGAGCAAGCCTCATAATTTAAGTTTACATATTCATTCCTTGTATGCGTTTTGACAAACAACATATCTTGTATTGTCCAGAGGCGGATTCAGGATAGCTGGCTCCACCTACGCCAGCGGATCCAGCTTTCCTCCAGTGTAGAATCAGACCGATACAGGATCCCCCTGCTACACCCTGCAGCGGTATGGTAGCGGGAATGCTAGCAAACGCTAAGCGCATGGTCTCTCGCGCGGCAATCGTTGGGGCGTCGGAGTGTAAGTGATTAGTGGAACCATACCCACCCCAAACGGGTTTCTCGGTTAGCCTTTAGGACGTTGCATTTTGGTGACATGTCAAGTACGTGCATATCAGACACGATCAGCGAATCGTGAGGAAATCGTGTACAAGATGCAAGCAGTTGTGTAATCACGAAACTCCCCGCCCTCACCGCATCTGGGATCGCCAACAGCAAAGTGTTGAATAACAATGACATCTTCAAAAATCCGCTAAGGGAGAGAGAGAAACTACACTGGCATCTAGGTTAAAACGGCGCCTACAGAACCCTACTATCCAGAAATTCGCCTTGCATGAGGACACCTTCAGTGTACAAGAACATGGCAGAATGCCGCTCCCCTCTCCTTCGCACACCACCGCATAACTGCAAAAGCTGCAAGTGATTCGTGTCCGAACTCTGAAAATAAGAAACCAGGGTAAAAAATACTGTACAATAGTTAAACAACCCATATTTAGGTGCCCCTTTCTGGAACGCATAGGAATGACATGAATGTCGCTTGGGAGGAGTCTATGATCAAATTTCATAGAAAAAATCAAATTCAATAATGAAATTGCGTACCATTGTATGCAGAATGATACCAAATATAACACACCGGTCAAAGTTCCCACGGCAAAGACAATGCAAATATCAGATTTCCCCGCTGCTTGTCCTCGTCTGAGAGCCAATGATTAAGTTTCTATTTTTTGTTTTTTTCGTTTTCGTTCGCCCTGTCCTTCATAAAACCTAAACCCTTCTAGTTTCTCAGCTACACGCCCGCAAAGATGTGCAGAGTATCTGGTGCAAACTATTTTAAGGTCACCCAGTCGTCCGTAACGCCACGTCATACAAGTCCTGTCATTCCATTGGCTATGCGGGGATCAAAGTCAATAGAGATATAATGATCGATAACGTTCATATTTGGTTTCGTGAGCTTGGGGGCTTGAATGGGCACGTCAGAAGTAATCCAGACAGGCACGTCTTGGGTTGTATAAACCTTCTGGAAGTAAGGAATGGGGGTCCTGGGTTGGGTTCTCCAGGTTCTGGAAGCGTTCTGCATTGGCAACTGGCAGCCCATGCCCTTGGAGTAAGTCCATTCGACGTATGACGTAGCTACCTGACTTATTTATGACGTCACGGCCCTAGCTTATTCCAAAAATTGGCCGAGAGGTGAGAGAAACGCGTTTGATTACAAATCACTGCTGTGTGCATATCAACGCTGAGCAACGACTGACGCGCAGGTGACGATCTCGTCGGTGGCGACAGGCGGGTTCGCGGGCAGGTCTCGATCGCATAGGGATGGTATGATCGGAGTACCGATGGCGTAGTGGTCCATGTCGGCGTCTGGAAAATTAGAGGTACGGGTTGGATTCCCCGCGGTGCTCACCCTCCTTGCCAGGGTGAGGAGCAGGCGACATCAAGTAACCTCAGTAGCTGAGTGCGCGTAATACCCCAACAGTACATACACACAGTGTAGTGTGATCGACATTGCTACTTTTAGCCACGAGTTTACCAAAAACTGCTCCATCGAATAACGCCCAAAGGCGCCGTTGCTGCGCGTTATATGATTCGTGGGAAAAATTAGCTGATTTCTATTTTTGTCCATATTTGGAATAAAAGATGCCCTTCGTTGGCACATCTCTGCATCTGTGAGGTAGCGCCACAGGCTGCTACCTCAGTGGGAGTAACTTAGGCCTGAAGTTGTTGAAGAGCTGGGTCCTGGAGATCGGACATTGGTTCCCAATCTCACGCTTGCAAAGTCTGCGCGCTCGGACAGCGCTCCAGCATCGGATGCAGGCTCGAGCAGCGTGTTCCAACCACGAGCCGCTACATGAACGGCATCCTCTTAATTTCCTGATTTGAAAAGGGATATATTCCTTAATCAATATTAAATTATTGCGTAGTACTGTTTTTGTGTGGTGCTTCGACTTCTTGCATTTGTAGCATTGCTGGTGTGCTTGCCCAGACATGGGTATCGCCAGTAATATCGACGGCTGGTGCGACATCGAACAATATGAGCATAGGATATCTCGTTTTTTCCGGAGATGGATGTGCACGTCGCTTTGTTCGACGGCTTTGACAGATTTGTCCGACTGCAGATGTGGGTTGATGACTGAAAAGTTGGTAGCCTTCCCTTGTGCCTTTTCGGCGTTTGCAGAAATACCTATCATACTTGACCTGGAGACCCAAAGCAAACTGCTCCCACAACAGTTGATGGGGTTCTGGCTTTGCTCTCTCCGCGAAGTGCAGTGGGTTATGACTTGGCTCAGCCATGACCCTGTCGAGTACCTGAATAACATCACCCCTTTATTCTCATCACGCCCTTATCAATGCGATTCTCCTGCTCAAATGTGATCATATTTGCCACCGTTGTTGCTTCTGAAATATGCTTACGTTATATCCCTTTTCAATTCTGCCATGGCGACAGGCAGACATGCATGCAATTCTGCTAGGCGTAGCTCTGGGGCGTTTGCCCGCACGCTAACCGCAGCAGACAGGGAGAGGAAAGCACGACTGGCGCTCGGTTGAAGTGCAGGGTTGCTGAGCTGGAGGCAAAGCTGGACGACCGCGCCGCCAGACCGCTCCGCCAGATCGCGACCCGTCGGGTCCCGTCGGCCGCGTGAGCGTCACATGTTTACGGTAAGGCGGGTCACATGAGGAGACAGTGTGCAAAGGGTGGTGACAAAGGGTGTCACAAAGGAGACAGTGTACACCGCTGACACCACTGCTGTCAGCGGTGCAGCACAGTGGGGCACGTGCAGGCGGCCGGGGCCGGGAGGCGAGCGTCTGGGGGCAGCGATAAGAAAATGTAATCGACCTGAACCGAGATATGACATTTAGTCGCACCGTCAGGAGAGTCGGCTGTGTCCGCCTGCGTGACACGGGCAGTGACATGAAAAGCCAAACCGTTTTTGACGCTTCGCCAAACGTGCCGCTGCTGACGCGCAAGACCTCAGTGCGCGCTAAAACACCCTGCGAGGATGTTCTACATTGGTGAGGCCGTGCTGCTCTGGGCCTTGTTTGGGTAAGACTGTTGGACCCAGCTGCTCTGTGCTTTGTTGGGATAAGAGTGCTGGGCCCAGCTCCTCTGTTTTTTTTGCTTAGGTAATACTGTTGGGCCCAGCTGCCCTGTGCTTTGTTTAGGTAATACTGTGGGGCCCAACTGTTATGCGCTTCGATTAGGTAAGGCTGATGGGCCCAGCTGCTCTGTGCTCTGTTTGGTTGAGACGGGGACGCCCAGCTGCTCCGGGCTTTGTTTAGGCAGGACTGTGGGGCCCAGCTGCTCTGTGCTTTGCTTAGGTAAGACTGTGGCGATAGTGCCGTGCTTGTGTCGGAAGTCTGTTGATGGACCGTGTCTCCTGGGGCTTCATTTTTAAACGTGTGCCATACATGACAGACATTCCGCGGGGAAAGTCCTTTGTCCCTAGTTTTCATGCCAAGCTGCTGTGCGCTCCATATCGCCGCCCAGAGCTGTCTCGGTTATAGCTGCTGTGCGCTCCATCTCGCCGCCCAGAGCTGTCTCGGTTAGAAGCGTTGTGGTGGTGCATGGGGTTCTGCTGTGGTCACTCCATCCAGGGCAAGCATTGTCATCCACGCCTTTGCCTCTGATTGCGATTATTACGAGCCTGCCGCTGCCCCCCCCCCCCCCCCCCCAGATCTTGACGACGAGGGCCCCGAGTTCATGAGTGTGTGTGCGGTTCGTCTGTGTCATGTGCTTTACGCAACATGACAACGAAGGTCATATTCTCAAGCGCAGTAAGTTGGAGCGGCTGGAGGTAGGATTTGCTTTGCACATAACAGGTGAGCGTATCGAATCGAGACTTCCACACCTACACACCTCACACCACAGCTTTTAAGGCTGGACTTGGACAAATGCTGGTTACCTGAAAAACAGTTGTGTAAGGTTCAGGGATTGTTTAGCAAACACGAAACCATGTTTGGCTGCAGCATATAATTCACGACCCTCGTGAGCGAATCCATTGACACTTTGACATTGGCATTGAGAGTCGGACTGAGCACCAGCCACCGAGACATGTTTTCTGATGAAGTAAGAGCACGAATCAAAGAACTGGTTGCCAGGGGAGTTTGGGAGGGATTCATGAAAGTTGGGCGCCGGGCGTTTGCCTTATTACACGTAAAGAGATTGTTGTACAACTGCGCTGTTCAAACGCATCTGTGCAGATTCTAGGCATTGGAATTCCGCCGCGAGGTCCTAATCATACCCACATTCCACACATAGATGAGCACTTCGGCGCTTTCAGGTTCTACCATCTGCAACGTTCTCATGGACACGGCCGCTTTACATTGCGGAGTAGGGTTTGGGGCAATGATGCCATCGTTGCCCTTTTTGACTGTCCCCGTTTTGTTAGCATGCCGTTTGGCTGTTCTGGGACTTCCTTAACAAGTGCTTGTCTGAATAATGTGCTGCTTAAGAAGATGCTTCCATAAAGCTGTATACATTATTGTCATGGTGTCGCGGCAGACGAAGCAGATTTCTCAGATCTCGCCAAGCTTGATGATGTTGAGCAGCTCGCATGATACCGGTCTCTCGCTCGACTTTCTGGGACATTGTCGTCCGGATATCTTTTTTGAGCATAATGAAAATGAATCTGAAATCTAGTGAATGCCCTTCGCTCATACTGAATAAAAATGCATAACAGGGTCAAAATCTTTCACTTTGCATTTTCTTCAGAATTAAACCATCCGAAAATTGACCATTCTGGTGTAATATTCTAAATTTTTCGTATGATGTATGAACAGCTGAAAACTACGGTGAAGCCTTTAATGCCAGGGTCGCAAAAACATAGTTGATCTGGTTTTTTAGGGAGGGCAATCGAATCTGATGAAGCTGCCGCCGAGAATCTCCAAATAACTTAGCAATTTTCTTGCCCTGGCTAGTTTTCTTTCGTAACACGTCCGTAGTTTGCGGAAGACCTAAAGCAGCTTCAAAGTGAAAATGACTGATTTGTTTTACCCTTTTTTCCGCAATACGAGCAAGGGGTGTTTGCTATGTTTCACGTTGGTTCTTTTGGAATATTTTTCTTCAAGTGAGCGTGCACGAGCCGATTCTAATGAAATTCGACAGGCTTTGAGTGACTGCTGACAATAGTTTTATTTACCCAGCAGTTTTTTTTGTCTCGACGTTTTTCGTAAATGCGCCTGTCACTTTGCGGGAGTGACGATACAGCCGATTCTATTTTGTCATGTTACGCGCAGACGG
Organism: Pollicipes pollicipes; assembly: GCF_011947565.3. Taxonomy (NCBI): domain Eukaryota; kingdom Metazoa; phylum Arthropoda; class Thecostraca; order Pollicipedomorpha; family Pollicipedidae; genus Pollicipes; species Pollicipes pollicipes. The sequence continues at coordinate 3,453,625 of NW_023596251.1, forward strand.
CATTTGAATTACTGAAAGCAGCTTAGGTGGTTGCGTCAGTCATATCCTTTCCACACACCAGTAAAGACGCGAAATGGTCGTATGGATCGCTTTCTGCAATCCTATAAACAAATGAAACCGCAAAGAAGTTGTCTTTAGATGCACTGTTCAATTTTAGGTTTTTCATCAAATCTTCAGTCTACATCCGACTGTTTCAAACCGTTATGTGCTGTTGGACTCAATTTGTCATTACTGTTTAAGCTATTTGCATATATTTGTACTTATTTTTCACCTGGCATGTTAACAGCCGGCATCACCTCTGCGATCGTCTGCTTTCTTTGATTTCACAAGTGATCAGCCGTTACACTGGCCATTCTGGTGTGACATTCTGAGACTCTGGTGTCAGCCGCATGAACACTCGGGCCCCGAACAAGCCGAGCGAACAAGTTCGCTTTTTTGGGGGCAGTAATAGCCTACCCGACTTCTTGCTTACGATGGCGCGGCAAAAATGCTGTGTGAGAGTGGCTGGAGAAGAAGCTGATTTGCGTTAAGCATACTCGAATCATGATTTTTTTTTTGCATCGTAGGGTGGAGAGGGGAGGGGGGGGGGGGTAAGGTTCCGACCACTGTCTGCGCCTCAGACCAGATATATGTACAAACCAGCATCAGCCTGCGCAGCTCAACTAAATATTGCTTGCCGTGAATGTCTGCAGACAGAGTTTCGTAGCGCAGCGGTAAGGAATTCGCCTCGGCTAGGTTATTGAAATTTGGTGAATGCACAGCACGAGAGTAGGAACAGTGTCACAGCGCGGCCACCGCTTTGCGTGATGTGAGAGCGAATAAAAAGATCATGACCGGATGGTAAGATCGTGGGGAAAATTATCCGATGAACTCGATCAACTGACTCTGAATGGTGGGATTAGGGTATAGGCTGATTGGGTAACTGACATGTGCTATGAACATAACGCCATCAATGTAAAGTTTTTATTATAAATTTGGTGTCGCATTTTGATTAGATGGAGCTCCCGGATCCGAGTCCGCGCTCAGTACGCCTTGTTGCGTCAGCCCTGACCCCACCATCCGACCGTGGACTTCCACTTCAACGACCGAACTTTGCAGCGGAAGTTTAACGTGCCACGGTACTCCGCACGGTTCGCGCCGTCCTCTTACTTCACCCCTGACCTTGAGTGCCGCTGCCGCCGGCTGCAGGCATCGCGGGCCATTTCAGCAAGGTGCAAACAGTGAGCGACGTGTGCTCGCATGCATCGCAGGCTGCGATGATATGACAGGTGTGACTGGATGTAGTTGCCGAATATGATTTGCGATCGATCATTGTACACATCGTCTTCGTGTAATGATTCTGATGGCGTGTGGTGTGATTTGCGAATAAATTGAAAAAGCGTAAAAACAGCGAGCGCCGAAGGTCAATCAGTCAGACTCGAACTAAACCGCCATGCCACCGGTGGGCTGGAAGGCACACACTCTAACCGATTGGGGTACGGGGGCTAACAATACAACATTTTTCTATTTAGGAATCATTGAGCAGCGGGATGAATTTTACTCATGTAAGGACGGCTGGAGGCCGTGAGGGGGGCGGGGACAGTAGAAAAAATAGTGTGATGAAAAGGGCATGATGCCATTACGACCCTGTAGTTAAGGGCTGACCATGGCACTAGGAATCGGTACCGTTTTTCGGCAACACCACGGCGTTGTGGAAAGGGTAAGCGCATACGGAAGTGGTCGGCTCTGCATCTCAAAGGACCTACAGTACAACCAGAGAGGAGCTTCTGTCATGTGTTATTCACTTTCAGAATGTTCACTACGTAGTCAGTCCAGAGATGTGCCTGGCTCCGACTTTAAAGAAAACCAAGCCCTGGACCCTGGTTTCTGTCAGTTCCTTTGGCAAAGCCCTGGATCTTGATTCCCTAGATCCTATTTCTCTCTGACTCTTTCGACAGAACAGAAGCCTGGGCCCTGTTTTTTATCGAGCTGAAACAGGCCATGGGCCTGGTTCATAGTTCTTCGGCTTCATGGGTTCCTTCGAGAACACTGGATTTTTAATACTGGTTTCATCAATTTCTCATACGCACTTGACCCTCGCCCATGGTTCCCTGCCACAAATTCATACAAGTCACAGAGGTCATCCCACATAGATTTCTGCTTTGCCATTAATTAAAATTAACATAATAAGTAAGTCAAATAATCAGCATGCCCTGCTACCACCACTGCAACTAACAAAGCTTAACTGCTAGTTTAAGGTCATTGCCTACACCCTACAAGTGAGTGCGTAACAGCGAATCTATCACACAGGAGATCCCACATATTTCTGGTCTCGTGCCACCCTAAAGGCACACGCCACAGGCAAGCCAAACAGTTTGCCCTGATATCAAAAGTTCAACTTATAAAGCCTTACTGTTAGCCGGATGTCGCTGACAACAGCTTACAAGTGAGTGCTTACCAGTGAAAGCCATCACCTGGATGAATCCCATATACCCGCTCTAAAAGCAGTTTAAAGTCCACACCAAAGGCGTGTCATGCAGCCAGCGCGTTCTGATGCCACCATTATGACTAGTTAAGCTATACTGTTTGTTCCTGCATTACCTGACTAGATTTACCTGCACCACCCACGTCACCTCGCTTAGAATTATAACTATACAACTATCAGGGTCTCCCTAAAGTTCTGTCAGCATTGCACCCGTCGGAGTTGCATGACTTGTTTTTGTAAAAAATGGCATTTTCCTCTGACAGGTGGCAGAAGAGAAATCAGAGGGGGCTCAAGCTCCCGACCTTTGAACAAAAATGACATGGACTCTTTTAACACGCACTCAGGCCACGGTCAGCTCCAACCACCAATGGTTTTTCCAGAATGGTTTTCGAACGGCGCGGCGTAGCTTTGCCAAATGTTGGATGGTTGTAAACAATGGAATAGCAAATCGTTTGGTTTCACAAATTTAGATGCACCGTTTAAGGCTGCTGACCTACGGCAGGTCAAAAGCAGGTATGGATCCGGCGAAGACGGTTTCTTGGGAAACGTTCAATCTTATGTAACAGCAGGTTGTTTGGCGAAGCCGCGTATCTCTTGGATAGTTTCTTAGGCAACACAACAATTTTATAAACATATTCCATTAGCCTATGGTCAGCTATGAAGGTCAGATTTAGGTGAAAACCAACCTGTTTTATTACTCTAAACCTTCCTGTATGAGGAAGTTCCTGGTATTCATTTTGAATTAATTGATAATAGGAACTGCATCATGCATCTTCCGTATACTTCTTAAAGGTCAGGATAGGTCACTAATCCAAAATGACCCTGATCAACGTTTTTCTTCTAGCAACACACTGCCTAGCGTAATGTTTGACGCTTACTCAAACGCAAAACTTTAAGCAGTTTTGTATGGTTTTGGCCAGCATGATCTCCAACATGTTAAACAAGGTTGCTGGCATTAAATAAGCACCAGTGATCTTTTCCCTAGAACAGGTATATATGTTCTCGGGCATTTTGGACACCAATCTAGAGTTTGATCTTGTTCGACATTTAACCTGAAGATCATGAGCTGAGAACCCTAAATATTAGCTTAAGTGAGTCCACGTATGGGTCAGCACACCCTGTGAGTTTGCTATCTCTAACCCCATTAGTTTCTGAGATCGCGGGGGTCGAATCGACTCCCACCCTTGCCCCCATCCGAGCGAAGGGTATTCAACCGGCCACCCGGGCGCGTATTAAGATGTGGCTAATGCTGACTGATGAGCAATGTTGGCCGAAGGGCCAATGATGACTGAAAGGCCAATGTTGACCGTGAATCGTCTGAAAAGACACAACAAAAATAGATTCCGGGCCCCAAAGTAGGAACATTTTTATTGTCTCTGCTGTCCAATGTTAAACAAATGTGACTTGTTCTATTTAATCTGTCTGCGCTGTGTTCATGTCCGTCTCGCATGTTAAACTTGCAAGTTCCTAACAACTGGCACCCTTCTTGTTGATATCAAAACAATATGTGTCCATGCCCACATTTTAGAGACAGACACCTGACTGCGTTAGAAATCAAGGCCGCGTAACAAGTGAGATGGATGAGAGATAGGTCTGAAATCAAATGCTGGCAGAACCACAGTGGTGTCACTAGTGTGTGCTGATGAGCACGTCCTCCATCCGTTGTCCACGAAGCTGCACAGCCTCGTAGCCAATGTAAAAAGCAATGGCTGGCTGATTTGGTTTGCAAGTGATCATGATTGATTCCATAGTAATGAATCCTATCAGTTAGAGCCTTTCATTAATATTATTATCAATAAACGACTTGTATCCAAAATGATTATCCTAAAAACGCCGGGTGGCCAAGGACATCCAGCTGTGCCGCTGGTTCGATTCAGTGCTATCCATCTTCGATCACATTGCCAAAACGAATAAATGGCGTAACAAATCAGTTAATAAGAAGGTGGGTGAAATAACGGCGTTATGTTTTGTATTATAGTACGTGTTTTCTGATCTTGCTGGCTAAGCTGGTGTCAAGGAACCTTACGGTCACTTGTGTCTGTGGCTGCTGAGGGCTTATTGAGTTGGAATGGAACTTCCAGGCAGCCACCGGCAATAAATGACCTGTTGGCAGGCCCACTGTGTAGCAAAGAAGCAATGCATTTTGGTAAATCAAAGGTCATTTGTGATGAGGAAGCAATTTTCTATGCCTGTAGAGAGCACACTAACCAGCCCTGGAGGTAAGCTTATGATGCAAGTCCCCAAATTTGACGTTGAAGCTATAGATACAAGATTACATGCAAGTAGACAAATGAAATGGCCAAACTCACATAAGTGCATTCCCGCGTTTTATTCTCCAAGGTATGCAGATGTTTTCAAGATCTCATTTTGGTAGGATTGCATGAAACAAGTGAACTTTGGGTTGGCTTTCTGAACTGAGTTTATTTGCCCGTGAAATTTATAGAAGTAAATTTATCTGGTTTCCATTCATTTTTACCAATCTTCGGGGAACACCAGGCGTGTAGTTTCATATTGTTCGGTGGCATTCGCTTCCCGACTTTAAAAAAAGTGGGCGTAACTTTAGCCATTTTAACAGACTCAGCCTCCCAAACTAATTTGATAGAATGCACCTACAGCGAAACCTTTCTGAACCTAGAAAATAAAGGCTGATTAGATTATGGGGTTAGAGTCCTGTTGTTGCTGCTTACTGTCATCTCTCCATACCAGATCAGATTACGGGGTTAGAATCCTGTTGTTGCTGCTTACTGTCATCTCTCCATCCCAGATCAGATTATGGGGTTAGAATCCTGTTGTTGCTGCTTACTGTCATCTCTCCATCCCAGATCAGATTATGGGGTTAGAATCCTGTTGTTGCTGCTTACTGTCATCTCTCCATCCCAGATCAGATTATGGGGTTAGAATCCTGTTGTTGCTGCTCACTGTCATCTCTCCATCCCAGATCAGATTATGGGGTTAGAATCCTGTTGTTGCTGCTTACTGTCATCTCTCCATCCCAGATCAGATTATGGGGTTAGAATCCTGTTGTTGCTGCTTACTGTCATCTCTCCATCCCAGATCAGATTATGGGGTTAGAATCCTGTTGTTGCTGCTTACTGTCATCTCTCCATACCAGATCAGATTACGGGGTTAGAATCCTGTTGTTGCTGCTTACTGTCATCTCTCCATTCCAGATCAGATTATGGGGTTAGAATCCTGTTGTTGCTGCTTACTGTCATCTCTCCATACCAGATCAGATTACGGGGTTAGAATCCTGTTGTTGCTGCTTACTGTCATCTCTCCATCCCAGATCAGATTATGGGGTTAGAATCCTGTTGTTGCTGCTTACTGTCATCTCTCCGTACCAGATCAGATTATGGGGTTAGAATCCTGTTGTTGCTGCTTACTGTCATCTCTCCATACCAGGTCAGATATGGGGTTAGAACCCTGTTGTTGCTGCTTACTGTCATATCTCCGTACCAGATCAGATTATGGGGTTAGAATCCTGTAGTTGCTGCTTAGTGTCATCTCTCCATACCAGATTTGGGTTCTTGCTAGATTCCAGCTTAATTCTTAGCTGTATCTTGGTTCTTGCTGGATCTGTACATATGCCAGACTGGAACTTGGTTCTTGCTGGATCTTCTGGCTCATTGTCAGACTGGATCTTAGTTCTTGCCAGATATTTCGTTTTAAATAGAGGCTACCTCCTGGTTCTTGCTGGATCTTTCGGCTTTCGATGAGGCTGGATCTTGGATCCTGCTGGTTCCCTTGGCCAAATTCCAGACTGGTTTCTGGACTCTTGCTGGCTTCAGAACCAGGAACATGGAGCTGATTCCCGGGAAGTAAGCCTGGAAACCAGCCAATGTCTGATGTTCACCTGCATACTTCGGAATGATCTTCTCAGTATACAGTTCAGACCACGTTCGGATCATGCCAGCCTCCCGTGGCTCCGTATTTGCAAACATCCAAAAGTCGTGACTGCCAGATGGTAGATGGTTTTAAATTCACAATGGGTTTGACTTCGAAATTGTATTCCGCCCGAGGGTACTTAAAATTGCAGCTGACGTGGTCAGCTAACCCTGTGGACGTGTCGACTCAAACTGAACGAATCCTGTGTGTACAAGGTCTCGGCTTCATCGTAGTTCTCCAGCTGTGATTTTGAGCGGGAGGATCGGGACGCAATGGTACCGAGGTAACTCACGTTTTTAAACAGGTATGAAGCCCAGAGGGGCTCATCTGTCTGTGGTTGCAGCCCCGTTGATGGGGCGGTGGTCAATGCTCAAACTCCTAACGGTGTGCTTTACAGCAGGGATGTAGTTTGCCAATTCAGTTGGGGGGGGGGGGGGAGATTCAGCCCCCATTTTGAGAAGAAATTGCGCTTAAATATGGGATGAGTCCGTTTTTTTTTTTGCTCTTTCGGGGTACGCTAGGTTGTCTTTTACTGTTCCTCCCACCCCCTGCGCCAGCTTATTTTGAGAAACTACGCCCCTGCTTTACAAAATTTACACGGGGTATTTGGACAATACTGCAGATCGTGCCCCGGTTTCGTTAGCACCAGGCGTGCTAATATCACTTCACGCGGGCCCGGTTGCAGGCCGCTTTGGAGCTGAAACGTTTCTAAGGCAGGTCTGCCTACGATTCTGATGGCTTCAGGTGGTGCAGAGTCCAGATCTCCGGGAAGTGGAGACAGCCTATAGAACGTGAGCACTGCACGGTCAGGAAGGACCAGTGCCGCACTAGCGTGACACCGGGGGGAGTTGCATGCTGATGACCCGTCTGGGACACAATTTTGCGGAGTGCGCTCCCTTTCGCGGTACACCCAGCGGGTTGTACCATTAACCCGCCGCGCGAACTGTGAAGAACATGATATACTACGCTATACACCAACGCCACCGATGTCCGTAAATAAATGGGTCCATTGAGTTAAGCGATGTCCTGCCTCGGCGTGTAATAGACGGCGATCGATCGGGCCCCGCCGGATCGCTGAGGACATCACACAGTGCTACGTGAGCCGGCTGTTTCTGGCCACGCTTCCCGATTGATGTCCATCAATCGCAAAGTATTGCTGTTATGACGGTCGTTGGTGGAAAGGCATTGCTGGAGTCGCAACGCTCACATGATACGCGTCTCTCTTGCTAATACGAATGTTGTGGCGCATCCTTTTCCATCGAATCATAATTTTCATCGTGGCCAGATTTAAAATCTCAGCGACCGTCATGGCCCATTATTGCTGTATCCTAGTCCGTACGTTAGCATAAATACCCAGTAGTGATGTCAGCTGTGATTAAATTTAGTGCAAACCGATCCGATGCGCATGTAGGCACTGTGTTCTAAAGCTGACTAATTTCTGGAATGGTTAACACTGATAAAGCACGTTATTTTCTCTGCGAATCCAGCTTATAAAAATACGTGCGTATATATATATATATATATATATATATATATATATATATATATATATATATATGTGTGTGTGTGTGTGTGTGTGTGTGTGTGTGTGTGTGTATATATATGATTTGCTTGCGGTGCGTCTGTCTGCCTGCCTGTCCAACATTGCGTTGCGGCGTGCCCGGCTGAACGGCGGGTCGCTGAATGGTGAAATTCGGAAATAGCGCGACACAGCCACCAATAGCCAAGGATGGGCTGATCAGTTTTACATGTATTCAAGTTATGAGAGGTAGCTCTTTCAAAGCTGTGTACTTAATGTTCTTCACACAAATCAACACCAATAGAACCTTCTGCACAGCATGGTTGACAATGGAAGCTGGTTGTGGAAGTGGTTCACTGAAATGTTCGTGCAATGTTTCCCATGGAAATAAATGGTAACACGATGCTCCAACATTAAGTCACGTCAGTATGCCGGGGTTCGCCACGTGCTATGCACAAGCTGGTGAGCTTTAATTAGCTGCCATGCTATAGCTTTCCATAACCTAAGGAACTTCAAGGTGTTTCTATGCTCATTTCACGTTAGCGGGTGGAGTGCGAGGTTTGAATGGCATTGACTTGTATTGACTTGTAGTTGTATATATTCCCAACTTGTATTTTGTGGTAGCGATCATCAGCAAAAATCATCTGATTGGAACTGAGCATGTATTGACCTTTGTAGTATCTTTGGTATCATTTATCTCCCCTGTAACGTCATGGCGATCATTGGTGCTGCCCACTAAGGTGAGACAGCTGTTTGTCCGCATTCCATGCGATGACCTCTGACATTAAATTATGGGAATTTCTCACGGCGTGCAATTCTATTTTACTTGATATTGTGAGCCGACTGCCATGTGCTTAAAACATGTTCTTAAGTCGTCAGACTAACTTGATCCAGTTGTAAGGTTTGTTATTACTCATTTATTTATACAATTTAGCAAGTTGTGATGCACTGCAATGTCAACCTCCTGGCCCGTCAAAATGGTCAAAAAGATCACCAATGATGACCAAAAACCGAATCGGTCTACGTCGGTCTTCCTTTGACCAAATCGTTGGTCTCCAAGTGACGTCATTGGTATTCAGTAATGTGGTCGGTGCACCCGCCCACGTGCCCGTTTCCCCCACACCGACATACGAGGGAGGTGGGAGGGGGAGGCGGGCGTGGAGCAGAACAATGCTGACTGATGACGGTCGCCGGCGACCCGCTGACCTTCCCATGACGGATGGTACCCTCAGGCGTGCGGAGACCGCCGCCGAATGGCCGCCACAGCCTGTCGCTGTTCCCGAGCGATCGGCGCCATCATTTGCCCGCGCTGATGCCCTCGCCCTCCCCCCCCCTCCCCCCACCGCTCCCTGGACAGTGTGTGGCTCGCCATCCCAGACCGCCCAGCCCGCCCCCACAGGTACCAATGACCTGTCCAGCAAGCAACAGAGGCATCGATTGGATGACGTCACGGCAGTGGTCCCGGCCGCCGCCTTCGTTCCCTGCTCCAGTGTTGACGGCGGGGGCTGAGAGCTCGCCGGGCTCTGAGGCTGTGGTGTGTAATCTTTATGCCACGACATATCTGAGTCTCGTACATGGGGGTGCTACAAGCGCGTAGAAGACGTGAAAGCCTCCAGTAGCGTAGCGTGACAGCATGTCTTTATAACAAAGGGGAAACTTTATTGAAGCAGTTGGTGGTAGACTTACGAAACGTTACTCACTCTGAATCAATGTGGTGAAGGAAGATTTATGAAACACGTTGCTCCAGATCTGACCCCTGTAAGCATGCTTGCCCCCCCCCCCCGCCCCCTCCCCCAGGCTTAGAGTTAGCATTGGCTGACGGGATTAGCTAGGAGCTTTTTTTGCTGCGAGCGTCGAACAACATAATGTTTCCGCTTTTGCGAGCCCCTTAGCAGTACGTGTCATCGAGCTATACTGTTGAAAAAAAACCCAGCAGGAACCAATATATCTAGTATTATCCATGACGTATGTGACCATGGAGGGGTGCCGCGAACCTGATGTGGGCTGACCCATCTCCCGCCCGGGAGGGCCAGCTGCCTATCTTCGGAAACCTGTCGGAAGGCCAAGAATGTCGACTGGCCCGTGCTAGTTGATTGAAAATTGGTTTGTTACGAAAAAACGGATGGAGTAAAAGATGCAATGTGTCGGAAATATGCCGATATGGGCAAAAACAACATTCAGCTCCTGGTTTTCAACATGGCAAACCCTTATGACACAAATAATCCACACTGAATGTACCAGGAGGTACTAATCAAACGGCGTAAACGATTAAGCATTCTCACAAGTGTCCACGAGGCCGCCTAAAGGCACTGACCTTTTATAAGGTATACCAATCCCGGCTTCATGACGCCATTTACTCAGGACGTTCCTGGAATGTCAAATATTTGCCACAGCACGATCCTAATGTGTTTTTTAATCGTACCTACATAACGCCTCCAAAATCCTGGGGCCTTAATTCTACTATACAACGTGCGCTTGCATATTTCATCTTGCATCCCGCGGGACTTCGACCAGTCAGTGCCTGACTGTCAACCGCCGGGAGTACCCGAACTGAGTGGCGGAGCGTGGTGCAGCACCTCTGGTACGTCACCCCACTGACTGGTGTGCTGGGTGGCCCGAGCCCGCGCCCAAGCCCGAGCTGGGTGGCGGACCGTGGGGCAGCACCTCTGGTACGTGACCCCACTGACTGGTGTGCTGGGTGGCCCGAGCCCGCGCCCAAGCCCGAGCTGGGTGGCGGACCGTGGGGCAGCACCTCTGGTACGTGACCCCACCGCCTGGTGAGCTGGGTGGCCCGAGCCCGCGCCCAAGCCCGAGGTGGGCGGCGGACCGTGGTGTAGCACCTCTGGTATGTGACCCCACTGACTGGTGAGCTGGGTGGCCCGAGCCTGAGCCCGAGCCCGAGCCCAAGTTAGGTGGCGCACCGTGGCGCAGCACCTCTGGTAAGTGACCCCACTGACTGGTGAGAGGTTCAAGCAGCCATAGGGCGAGACGTGCAGACCTTGTTTCGTGGCAGCGACCATTAATGGGTAATCCAAAACTGATGTGTGGTGTCTGCAGTTTGGTTCATCCCGCCTTCTCTTGGGGCCTAGAATTTTAACGTATGATGTTTTGGGGATAATCGTGTAACTATATTTTTTTCTCAAATGGTTTGCACTCAGGTTAGTTGGCAATTCCTTGGCGTGCGTCTAATAACTTGAATGCAAATACAGAATAACAACTCCTGATACGAATCAGGTAATCTGCGACACGACACCAAATAGCAGACTTCCAGCAGCCTTTTTCCGGTCATTACTTTGCAGAGTGGATTTGGTTGGTACCTTGGGCTTCACCGGGCGTCATAGCTGGTATGCCTGAAAATAGCGACGAAGTTCATATCTAGTAACGAAATCAGGTTTCGGTCTGCCTTTAGTTAACATCGAAAGCCTATTTCATCGCCGCAATTTTCAGTATCATGCGCACACAACCGAAAAACTCATATATGCACTGTCATTTGGTTAACACGCGCCCGGGTGGCCGGCTGAATGCGCCGTCGCTTGGTTAGGGAAGGGAGTCAATTTGACCACCCACACCAATCAGCCACACGCGCGTGGAGACGACATCTAAAAAATGAAGCTGGAGATACTAGCTTCACTGCATAGATGGATCTTCACGTGATTTCCTTTATGTCAAACGTTGAAGTCCCTAGGTCATGACCTTTGATTCAAATAAGTCGGACAAGGTTAACCTTCATATTGGTGGCTGAAGTGCCCCCGGACTCCCTTATGGAACCATCTTTAACCTAGATACCTCTACCAAGTAGAAGGCCACTGGTCCACAATTCAGGTCAGCGGTCTTTGTTCAATTTCAGAATATCAAAGCGAGTCAAGGCCCAGTCCAGCAGGCCAGTCAGAAAAGCGGTCTTCTTCCGACTCCGGGGCTTGTGGGGCTTCAGGTTTAAGTCGGATCTCTGACTGGATGTCCTCGTCTCAACGCGCAAAAACATGGCGAGGGATATCCACGGCCCAGTTGATGGACAAGCTAAACATCCGTAGAATTTGGGCAAACGTTACGCGGTCCTGGTGGTGAGGCCCAATATTCTGACCCACTCGACACCATGTTTCCCTGAGCAAATACCGCCTGCACTCCAGAACTGTTAAAAACACAACGCACCAGGTCTATCACAGTTTTACGGAACGATTGACATGTGATATTAGCATCGTACATGGGCTGATAACATTCTCCCTCCCTCCCTCTCTCTCTCCCTCTCTCTCTATCTCTTTCTCTCTCTCTCTCTCCCCTCC
>NW_023596251.1:3466772-3475504 GCF_011947565.3 Pollicipes pollicipes
AGGAGAGAGAGGGAGAGAGAGAAGAGAGAGAGGAAGAGAGAGGAGGAGAAGAGAGAGAGAGGGATGAGAGGAGAGAGAGAGAGAGGGAGAGAGGGGAGGAGAGAGAGAGAGAGAGAGAGAGCGAGAGAGAGAGAGAGAGAGAGAGAGAGAGAGAGAGAGGAGAGAGAGGGAGAGAGAGAGGAGGAGAGAGAGAGAGGAGAGAGAGAAAGAGAGAGAAAGTGAGAAAGAGTAGTGGCCAAAAACACCATTTTGGTGGCGCATGCTCAGGGCCTGGTTCCCCAGGGATCTCGAAGCTCCTTGTGGGCGGGACGAACCATTCAGACAATAGCACGCTTCCCAAATAGCCTTGATGCGGGAACCAAACAACCTTTGCATTGCCATGGTGTGGGGCATAGCCGCGCACTTCATCGGAAACGCGGGAATGTTTGAAAAGACCTAGTTAGCTGTGGCATGGCTTTCCAAAAAACCTCGGCAAAGGCTTCTGATGACTTGCCATGATTTGTTCGCAGCTTTTGATAAGACAGCTCTCTGGGACCAACTCCACGCTAAGTAGAGCTTGCTGCACGAACCCAAACCTCACTACCACATTGTTAAAAGTTAAAATCCGACCATACGTCGAAAGCTTATCTTGCTGCAATGCTCGGCATGATCCGTCCTGTCCTCTGACTTCACCTGAACTTCAGCGTGGCCGCTTGCCAGCGGTCGCAAGCTTTTCCAGTTACGGGCAAATAGCGAGCTCCTTGAATCGCATTGAACCTATCCCTCCATACCTTCGTAAGCCCAGCAGCAAACGCTCTAACCAACGGAGCTATCGGGACGGATGGGCGCTACCTACCTACCACAAGCAGCCGCGCACCTCCGGCAGGCGAAAGCTTCCGCAAATAGGCACCAACCACATGAGGTGCTACCCTGGCTCTGATTTCAGTTATAAGGTACCAAAGTATGCTATTGCTCGCCCGAACATTCCCTATATCAAGATCATAGCCGACTATTCTGGGATGTTCTGGGTTGTTGATGTTCGAATGATTCAAGATGACCTACGCGTTTCTAGGAACGGCGCCCACACGAACCAACTCGGAGCTTGTTCCGACACACTGCTCAGAAGTGGCATTACCCAGATGTTCAGAGCGCCGCAAGTCAAGAAGATGTAAAAGTATGGTCATAGTAGGCCATTGGTAATGGGTTTCCGGACCGGCTTGGTGCTGTCTGATTAGTGAGGTCGGCTATGTTCATGTCTCTGTGCCTCTCACCACGTGACCCAGCCGGGGTCACATGTATGGAGCAGAGCGGCTCCAGGGTTCGGGGTTGGACTGCCGTGTGCGCCCAATGTTAATCTTGTTTTCGCTTGGCTTAATCAGCCACACTCTGTTTTTCTTCTCCTTTTTTTGCTAGTCCTGCCTACAATTCTTGAAGCATCGCCCTAGAGGTTAATTAATTTTTCAAAATTTTATCTTCGCAACGTGTGTCAAACTTTCAGTACTCAATAGCGGACAGAGGCAAATCTAGGGCAGGTTTTGGAAGGTACGCTTGGTTCTGTTTTAATTTTAGTATACTCGTGAGCTAGCGCGAAATTAATTACTAGAACTCCCAACAAAGAATGTTTTCCAGCACGACGATTTGTAATAATTGCATGGACCCTATGCGTTTATTCGTTTTAATGATACAGATGAAAGGTGCAGTTTCAGGATGAGGAAGATGTCTGACAGATTGCGACTCTGCACATGGTAAGATAATTAATATTTTTGTCGAATAACCCATTTCGTGGACATATCAATTACTGAGGCACATTTTCAGTGAAGCAAGATATATCAGAGCCAGTCTTTTCAGTGAAGTTTGCAAACGGCATAGTTTAAATAGATTTGCACAACAGTGAACTTCTGTTTTGGTCGCAATAGCCGCTGAGGTTTATATGCTTACTGCATAAGTAGCGATGCTAGATGTACCTTGAATTATTGGGGGCGGTGTCAGGGTGGTAACAAATGGGGAGGGGTAATTCTGAAGAGCAAGCCTCATAATTTAAGTTTACATATTCATTCCTTGTATGCGTTTTGACAAACAACATATCTTGTATTGTCCAGAGGCGGATTCAGAATAGCTGGCTCCACCTACGCCAGCGGATCCAGCTTTCCTCCAGTGTAGAATCAGACCGATACTGGATCCCCCTGCTACACCCTGCAGCGGTATGGTAGCGGGAATGCTAGCAAACGCTAAGCGCATGGTCTCTCGCGCGGCAATCGTTGGGGCGTCGGAGTGTGAGTGATTAGTGGAACCATACCCACCCCAAACGGGTTTCTCGGTTAGCCTTCAGGACGTTGCATTTTGGTGACATGTCAAGTACGTGCATATCAGACACGATCAACGAATCGTGAGGAAATCGTGTACAAGATGCAAGCAGTTGTGTAATCACGAAACTCCCCGCCCTCACCGCATCTGGGATCGCCAATAGCAAAGTGTTGAATAACAATGACATCTTCAAAAATCCGCTAAGGGAGAGAGAGAAACTACACTGGCATCTAGGTTAAAACGGCGCCTACAGAACCCTACTATCCAGAAATTCGCCTTGCATGAGGACACCTTCAGTGTACAAGAACATGGCAGAATGCCGCTCCCCTCTCCTTCGCACACCACGCCGTAACTGCAAAAGCTTGCAAGTGATTCGTGTCCGAACTCTGAAATAAGAAACCAGGGTAAAAATACTGTACAATAGTTAAACAACCCATATTTAGGTGCCCCTTTCTGGAGCGCATAGGAATGACATGAATGTCGCTTGGGCGGAGTCTATGATCAAATTTCATAGAAAAAATCAAATTCAATAATGAAATTGCGTACCATTGTATGCAGAATGATACCAAATATAACACACCGGTCAAAGTTCCCACGGCAAAGACAAAGCAAATATCAGATTTCCCCGCTGCTTGTCCTCGTCTGAGAGCCAACGATTAAGTTTCTATTTTTTGTTTTTTTTCGTTTTCGTTCGCCATGTCCTTCATAAAACCTAAACCCTTCTAGTTTCTCAGCTACACGCCCGCAAAGATGTGCAGAGTATCTGGTGCAAACTATTTTAAGGTCACCCAGTCGTCCGTAACGCCACGTCATACAAGTCCTGTCATTCCATTGGCTATGCGGGGATCAAGGTCAATAGAGATATAATGATCGATAACGTTCATATTTGGTTTCGTGAGCTTGGGGGCTTGAATGGGCACGTCAGAAGTAATCCAGACAGGCACGTCTTGGGTTGTATAAACCTTCTGGAAGTAAGGAATGGGGGTCCTGGGTTGGGTTCTCCAGGTTCTGGAAGCGTTCTGCATTGGCAACTGGCAGCCCATGCCCTTGGAGTAAGTCCATTCGACGTATGACGTAGCTACCTGACTTATTTATGACGTCACGGCCCTAGCTTATTCCAAAAATTGGCCGAGAGGTGAGAGAAACGCGTTTGATTACAAATCACTGCTGTGTGCATATCAACGCTGAGCAACGACTGACGCGCAGGTGACGATCTCGTCGGTGGCGACAGGCGGGTTCGCGGGCAGGTCTCGATCGCATAGGGACAGTGTGATCAGGGCACCGATGGCGTAGTGGTCCATGTCGGCGTCTGGAAAATTAGAGGTACGGGTTGGATTCCCGCGGTGCTCACCCTCCTTGCCAGGGTGAGGAGCAGGCGACATCAAGTCACCTCAGTAGCTGAGTGCGCGTAATACCCCAACAGTACATACACACAGTGTAGTGTGATCGACATTGCTACTTTTAGCCACGAGTTTACCAAAAACTGCTCCATCGAATAACACCCAAAGGCGCCGTTGCTGCGCGTTATATGATTCGTGGGAAAAATTAGCTGATTTCTATTTTTGTCCATATTTGGAATAAAAGATGCCCTTCGTTGGCACATATCTGTATCTGTGAGGTAGCGCCACAGGCTGCTACCTCAGTGGGAGTAACTTAGGCCTGAAGTCGTTGAAGAGCTGGGTCCTGGAGATCGGACATTGGTTCCCAATCTCACGCTTGCAAAGTCTGCGCGCTCGGACAGCGCTCCAGCATCGGATGCAGGCTCGAGCAGCGTGTTCCAACCACGAGCCGCTACATGAACGGCATCCTCTTAATTTCCTGATTTGGAAAGGGATATATTCTTTAATCAATATTAAATTATTGCGTAGTACTGTTTTTGTGTGGTGCTTCGACTTCTTGCATTTGTAGCATTGCTGGTGTGCTTGCCCAGACATGGGTATCGCCAGTAATATCGACGGCTGGTGCGACATCGAACAATATGAACATAGGATATCTCGTTTTTTTCCGGAGATGGATGTGCACGTCGCTTTGTTCGACGGCTTTGACAGATTTGTCCGACTGCAGATGTGGGTTGATGACTGAAAAGTTGGTAGCCTTCCCTTGTGCCTTTTCGGCGTTTGCAGAAATACCTATCATACTTGACCTGGAGACCCAAAGCAAACTGCTCCCACAACAGTTGATGGGGTTCTGGCTTTGCTCTCTCCGCGAAGTGCAGTGGGTTATGACTTGGCTCAGCCTTGACCCTGTCGAGTACCTGAATAACATCACCCCTTTATTCTCATCACGCCCTTATCAATGCGATTCTCCTGCTCAAATGTGATCATATTTGCCACGGTTGTTGCTTCTGAAATATGCTTACGTTATATCCCTTTTCAATTCTGCCATGGCGACAGGCAGACATGCACGCAATTCTGCTAGGCGTAGCTCTGGGGCGTTTGCCCGCACGCTAACCGCAGCAGACAGGGAGAGGGAAGCACGACTGGCGCTCGGTTGAAGTGCAGGGTTGCTGAGCTGGAGGCAAAGCTGGACGACCGCGCCGCCAGACCGCTCCGCCAGATCGCGACCCGTCGGGTCCCGTCGGCCGCGTGAGCGTCACATGTTTACGGTAAGGCGGGTCACATGAGGAGACAGTGTGCAAAGGGTGGTGACAAAGGGTGTCACAAAGGAGACAGTGTACACCGCTGACACCACTGCTGTCAGCGGTGCAGCACAGTGGGGCACGTGCAGGCGGCCGGGGCCGGGGGGCGAGCGTCTGGGGGCAGCGATAAGAAAATGTAATCGACCTGAACCGAGATATGACATTTAGTCGCACCGTCAGGAGAGTCGGCTGTGTCCGCCTGCGTGACACGGGCAGTGACATGAAAAGCCAAACCGTTTTTGACGCTTCGCCAAACGTGCCGCTGCTGACGCGCAAGACTTCAGTGCGCGCTAAAACACCCTGCGAGGATGTTCTACACTGGTGAGGCCCTGCTGCTCTGGGCCTTGTTTGGGTAAGACTGTTGGACCCAGCTGCTCTGTGCTTTGTTGGGATAAGAGTGCTGGGCCCAGCTCCTCTGTTTTTTTTTTGCTTAGGTAATACTGTTGGGCCCAGCTGCCCTGTGCTTTGTTTAGGTAATACTGTGGGGCCCAACTGTTCTGCGCTTCGTTTAGGTAAGGCTGATGGGCCCAGCTGCTCTGTGCTCTGTTTGGTTGAGACGGGGACGCCCAGCTGCTCCGGGCTTTGTTTAGGCAGGACTGTGGGGCCCAGCTGCTCTGTGCTTTGCTTAGGTAAGACTGTGGCGATAGTGCCGTGCTTGCGTCGGAAGTCTGTTGATGGACCGTGTCTCCTGGGGCTTCATTTTTAAACGTGTGCCATACATGACAGACATTCCGCGGGGAAAGTCCTTTGTCCCTAGTTTTCATGCCAAGCTGCTGTGCGCTCCATATCGCCGCCCAGAGC
Organism: Pollicipes pollicipes; assembly: GCF_011947565.3. Lineage (NCBI taxonomy): Eukaryota > Metazoa > Arthropoda > Thecostraca > Pollicipedomorpha > Pollicipedidae > Pollicipes > Pollicipes pollicipes. The sequence goes on from NW_023596251.1 coordinate 3,472,495, forward strand.
TGTCTCGGTTATAGCTGCTGTGCGCTCCATCTCGCCGCCCAGAGCTGCCTCGGTTATAGCTGCTGTGCGCTTCATCTCGCCGCCCAGAGCTGCCTCGGTTATAGCTGCTGTGCGCTCCATCTCGCCGCCCAGAGCTGCCTCGGTTATAGCTGCTGTGCGCTCCATCTCGCCGCCCAAAGCTGTCTTGGTTATAGCTGCTGTGCGCTCCATCTCGCCGCCCAGAGCTGTCTCGGTTATAGCTCCTGTGCGCTCCATCTCGCCGCCCAGAGCTGTCTCGGTTATAGCTGCTGTGCGCTCCATCTCGCCGCCCAGAGCTGTCTCGGTTAGAAGCGTTGTGGTGGTGCATGGGGTTCTGCTGTGGTCACTCCATCCAGGGCAAGCATTGTCATCCACGCCTTTGCCTCTGATTGCGATTATTACGAGCCTGCCGCTGCCCCCCCCCCCCCCCCCCCCCCCCCAGATCTTGACGACGAGGGCCCCGAGTTCATGAGTGTGCGTGCGGTTCGTCTGTGTCATGTGCTTTACGCAACATGACAACGAAGGTCATATTCTCAAGCGCAGTAAGTTGGAGCGGCTGGAGGTAGGATTTGCTTTGCACATAACAGGTGAGCGTATCGAATCGAAACTTCCACACCTACACACCTCACACCACAGCTTTTAAGGCTGGACTTGGACAAATGCTGGTTACCTGAAAAACAGTTGTGTAAGGTTCAGGGATTGTTTAGCAAACACGAAACCATGTTTGGCTGCAGCATATAATTCACGACCCTCGTGAGCGAATCCATTGACACTTTGACATTGGCATTGGGAGTCGGACTGAGCACCAGCCACCGAGACATGTTTTCTGTTGAAGTAAGAGCACGAATCAAAGAACTGGTTGCCAGGGGAGTTTGGGAGGGATTCATGAAAGTTGGGCGCCGGGCGTTTGCCTTATTACACGTAAAGAGATTGTTGTACAACTGCGCTGTTCAACGCATCTGTGCAGATTCTAGGCATTGGAATTCCGCCGCGAGGTCCTAATCATACCCACATTCCACACATAGATGGCACTTCGGCGCTTTCAGGTTCTACCATCTGCAACGTTCTCATGGACACACGGCCGCTTTACATTGCGGAGTAGGGTTTGGGGCAATGATGCCATCGTTGCCCTTTTTGACTGTCCCCTGTTTTGTTAGCATGCCGTTTTGGCTGTTCTGGGACTTCCTTAACAAGTGCTTGTCTGAATAATGTGCTGCTTAAGAAGAGCTTCATAAAGCTGTATACATTATTGTCATGGTGTCGCGGCAGACGAGCAGATTTCTCAGATCTCGCCAAGCTTGATGATGTTGAGCAGCTCGCAGTGATAACCGGTCTCTCGCTCGACTTTCTGGACATTGTCGTCCGGATATCTTTTTTGAGCATAATGAAAATGAATCTGAAATCTAGTGAATGCCCTTCGCTCATACTGAATAAAAATGCATAACAGGGTCAAAATCTTTCACTTTGCATTTTCTTCAGAATTAAACCATCCGAAAATTGACCATTCTGGTGTAATATTCTAAATTGTTCGTATGAACAGCTGAAAACTACGGTGAAGCCTTTAATGCCAGGGTCGCAAAAACATAGTTGATCTGGTTTTTAGGGAGGGCAATCGAATCTGATGAAGCTGCCGCCGAGAATATCCAAATAACTTAGCAATTTTCTTGCCCTGGCTAGTTTTCCTTCGTAACACGTCCGTCGCTTGCGGAAGACCTAAAGCAGCTTCAAAGTGAAAATGACTGATTTGTTTTACCCTTGTTTCCGCAATACGAGCAAGGGGTGTTTGCTATGTTTCACGTTGGTTCTTTTGGAATATTTTTCTTCAAGTGAGCGTGCACGAGCCGATTCTAATGAAATTCGACAGGCTTTGAGTGACTGCTGACAATAGTTTTATTTACCCAGCAGTTTTTTTTTTTGTCTCGACGTTTTTCGTAAATGCGCCTGTCACTTTGCGGGAGTGACGATACAGCCGATTCTATTTTGTCATGTTACGCGCAGACGGCATTTGAATTACTGAGAGCAGCTTAGGTGGTTGCGTCAGTCATATCCTTTCCACACACCAGTAAAGACGCGAAATGGTCGTATGGATCGCTTTCTGCAATCCTATAAACAAATGAAACCGCAAAGAAGTTGTCTTTAGATGCACTGTTCAATTTTAGGTTTTTCATCAAATCTTCAGTCTACATCCGACTGTTTCAAACCGTTATGTGCTGTTGGACTCAATTTGTCATTACTGTTTAAGCTATTTGCATATATTTGTACTTATTTTTCACCTGGCATGTTAACAGCCGGCATCACCTCTGCTCTGCGATCGTCTGCTTTCTTTGATTTCACAAGTGATCAGCCGTTACACTGGCCATTCTGGTGTGACATTCTGAGACTCTGGTGTCAGCCGCATGAACACTCGGGCCCCGAACAAGCCGAGCGAACAAGTTCGCTTTTTGGGGCAGTAATAGCCTACCCGACTTCTTGCTTACGATGGCGCGGCAAAAATGCTGTATGAGAGTGGCTGGAGAAGAAGCTGATTTGCGTTAAGCATACTCGAATCATGATTTTTTTTGCATCGTAGGGTGGAGAGGGGAGGGGGGGGGGTAAGGTTCCGACCACTGTCTGCGCCTCAGACCAGATATATGTACAAACCAGCATCAGCCTGCGCAGCTCAACTAAATATTGCTTGCCGTGAATGTCTGCAGACAGAGTTTCGTAGCGCAGCGGTAAGGAATTCGCCTCGGCTAGGTTATTGAAATTTGGTGAATGCACAGCACGAGAGTAGGAACAGTGTCACAGCGCGGCCACCGCTTTGCGTGATGTGAGAGCGAATAAAAAGATCATGACCGGATGGTAAGATCGTGGGGAAAATTATCCGATGAACTCGATCAACTGACTCTGAATGGTGGGATTAGGGTATAGGCTGATTGGGTAACTGACATGTGCTATGAACATAACGCCATCAATGTAAAGTTTTTATTATAAATTTGGTGTCGCATTTTGA
>NW_023596251.1:3476504-3490438 GCF_011947565.3 Pollicipes pollicipes
CACCATAGAAATTCAAAAGTGTTTATTGTAATATCACAACTGTCGGCGGAATGGCCTATCTTGAAACAGTCTTTCACGTATTAAAAACATTGGAGATGAGTGGGAAATACAGAGTACGAATGGAGAAATCCAAGCATTTACTTAATTAATCTCGTCACTCAGTTTGCTTTATGAGAGTACAATTTTGCATCCAACTATGTCCCTAGAAATAAATCTCTAAAGAATGCAGTACACTTCCGTTACAGTCAGTATCTTTTTAACTATCTTTCTTCGGTTGGTCTTAACTATACCGTACATGGCATTGTATGCATTCAAAGGAAAACTGAACTTTTTGGCTACATTGCTGACAAAAATGATCCATCCGCATGCATGAAACACACAATTCTAGCCGGGGCCCGACACGGTCCTTTTCAAGCAAAAAAACGTGCGAAACTCCCTTTCAAAGTGGGAACTAACTCCTGGTGATCTCACCGTTAGTCTAGACATCTAGTGGACGACGGATTCCCAGGCTTCGCAGGGCATTCTTCTCCAGCCACTCGGACCTCTTCACGTTCATCAAACCACGCCCTCAACATCAGGCTGCAGAAGGGCTGTCGTACAGTCTGATGGCAGCGCGCCGTCCACGGCTCGGGCACCGAGCAGTCCTCGTCCAGGGCACGGACACACTGCCACGCGTGCGCTAGACGCTCGACCTGAACACGCAGTGCAGTTTGAAAAAAAATTGATTGTACCGTTCAGTCGACAGTCGTAACCGCTTTAATATATTGTTATTTAGCTACAATGGCTATATGTATATATATATATATATATATATATATATATATATATATATATGTGTGTGTTGTGTGTGTGTGTGTGTGTGTGTGGTGTGTGTGTATACATTAGGATGGGTCATCGAGGGGTGCATCCTCGGAATCAACTCAGACAGAGTTTTTATTGGCACATGGATAAGTAAAAAGCTTTCAGGTTCGTAACGCTACGCCAATGTCGACATTCGTGAAGCGGAGAGTAGTTCCTCTTCGATTGACCAATAAAATGGTATTCGATACTATGGCCACCTATTTTACGCACTGGCGTCATCCCCAATAAGTCTCAATCTTGCAACTCCCCACACTACTGGTACGTGTTGGATTTAGTGTCAAATAGTTACTGCGAAGAACGCCAGCAGAGCATTAACAAACAGCTCTAAGTTTACTTTTTTATCAAAAACATAACTTACTTTAAAAAACCAAAATGTACACTTATGAAAACGCTCCGGCATACCGGGTTTAGTCCAGAGTTACGATTGTCTACGCACCATTGTCATGCAGATTTGCGGTTTATATGCTTGTTGTGTGAACGATAACAGTTAAACGGATAACGGATAACGGATTTTGACACGGTTTCGTATATGGGTAGGAGGTATAGCGACGACGCCAGTTTGTTCATTCTGAGCGAGACTGTTGTCGACTGCAAAGCATAGCGTTAACGATCTGACTGACACCGCTCTGGCGGCTGATAGCTACGGTGGCCCAATTCGGGCCTCTGCGCTATCATCAACGCCTTACCAACAAGACCGCAGAGACGGACTTGCTGCTTGAAATCAAATATCGTAAATCCTAGGAGATATGGCGCTGCAAAGACACAGAGCGAGAAAGAGAACGGCTCATCAAATGCTGATTCAATCTACGAGTCGTGTTGGAACTATCCTCTACTTCGACAGCCGCGAAGACAGGACCTTCACCAGCCACAAGCAGCCACGCGAATGCGTCGAAAAAGCACGTTGCCGTCATTGCTGAGCCAGGTAGCTGCTCCATAATTCACATCCACGTCCGAGTCCGGCCTATCCTGCACTTGCTCAACGGCTACCACTCCGTGAGCCTGCAGTGCGACGATCACCTCACTGTGCTCAGCTGCGATTGCACGGCCGTTAACACCGGGACGACAGGCGGCGCTATTCCGGCTCGTTTGAGCTGGTCACGAAGTCCACCTGTGCACTGGTTATCTGCCAGCGGAACGGCAACGAGCTGAACCTCAGCCGTCTGCTGCTGAGCCTGGACGGCACAAACACAGGACCGAAACCTTTTCTGAACTCATCGGCAGACCTGCGCCGGAGAGGTTTGGGAGAGGGACGTTGTGACATTCGAGCCTATGCGGGGTGCACGTGCAAACCTGCCGATCTACCTGGTTCAGCAGCCGAGCACCGACTAGCAGCTGCTGCCACCTGCTGGCTTTCGGCTTTCAAAACGGTTCCGACGGGACCGCGACATCCTGGCGGCGAATCAGACGACCTTATCATGCCAGGTAATATGAAAACACTGGCTTCTCGACTGCTCCTAGCTTACATCTCTACCGATACCTCCAGCAGGAGCTCTCAAGGACCTCGTTCAGTACGTGGTTGGTCACCATGTGCCGGTGTACTGGCAGAACAGCAGCTGTGGCTTTGGCTCACGCAACTCGTCCTGGAGCGTCCCGCTGTTCCGCGAACTGCCGCAGCACACACAGGCCACGGTGCAGCCGGTCCTCCAGAGTGACGGTACTGGGCCCGGTCCGAAACAGCTGCTGCCGGCCAGAGTGGCGGACGAGAAACGTGTGGCCCGTGGACAGACGGTTCGGATTATCGCGCCACGCGTGAGCAGCGAATTGAGGGTCTTCTTCAGCCCAGGATCTGCGCTATCCCAGCGATAAACTCCGAGGCCGTAAGGCACACTGAACTGATCTTCTACCGTGAGCCAGTCACACAGCCTCCACCGTGAGACCTCAGCGACGTCGAGCTGCGGGACAAAACAAAAATGTTCCGCTGGCCATCTCACCCTATCCGGTTCACCCCCAGGCGGTGAAGAGGGCTGTGTGCACCGTCACCGAGGCGTGTTCGCGGAGATAGGAGAAGAGGTGCGGTATGGTCCCGTCACGGCCAAGCTCAGGCAACGCCACATTCTCTCCAACGTCAGCTCTAAGCAAGATCTGCTCTGAAGGTAAGCTAAAAGTTGGTAACTAATCGTATCCTCAAAAGTATAAGACTCTCGTTTCGACTTCAATCGATTATACAATCGCTCAAATCTGTATCTATGTTATGTCTCAATTGGTCAATATGAATATGCAATATGCTTCTGGTTCAGGAGCACGGCGGCAGGAAACTTGGAGACGTGCGGCCCACAGAATGGGGACGGCAGCGCCGCGTATCAACTAGTCTGGCAGCGGCTAGTGCAGCCGTGCCCCTGACACGCGCCTGCATAGCGAAGCGGCTAGTGCAGTAGTGTCTGGGCGCGCGCTGCATTGCAAAGTGAGACCAGCGCTACACCGCCCAGAACCTCCGGGGCTGGAGCTGGAGCATTGACAATATGTAGAGCCCAGCTGCAACGGTACTTCTGCTACCATGCGACCTCTTCTGCTACCTGCTACCAGATTTCGATCGGCTCATGCGTCAGGAATTTATGTTTTTGGGAGCAACCTCTGGTATGTTGTGTACTTTTGGTTTCCAGCGCCAAAGAAAATCTTCGTCTCACTTAGTGTTGTTACTGACGACATAACCTAATATATATATATATATATATATATATATATATATATAAACATAAATATATATTTTTATTGCTATGACAAGTATGTAATCAGATATCCAACAGTTGTCATATGTATATGAATATACGTATATAACATTTGTATATATATATATAATATGCATACATATGCATCGGTTGTATGTTTTCTTATGCATAGATGATTGAAATGAACGGCATTTGCACCTCGAGATGATTTCCGGTTGTTTTTCTATCTTTCCAACGTGACTTTCCTGCCGTCTGGTAGATTGAAAAGTACCTTACCAAGAGACATGTGCAATCCTGTGATATATTCTTCGCTTAACATTTCGGATACACCACACATCCATTCTCAAAAGGCAATGGTGATCGCAAAGCAAAAGCTCTTCATCTCGTGTCGGCAATTGACACGTTGAAAATCAGAACATGAAACAAGAGCTAACGAACACCGAAGAAACTGATCATGGGATCTCTCTCGCCACCGTTTTGGCCTGGCAAAAACAAATCGTACCCTAACCGTGCGGAAGGGAACACTAGCATCACACTGCGACCTACACAATCAACATAACAAATCGCAACACTGCATGCCGATGGCTCAATCCCCACGTGGTACTACTTGTGTCACATTTGTTTGTCTGTGTGATTTATTAGGAATGTTGCTCCGAAGAGATGATTCAAAAGTTTGATGAGCATGCTTGTTCCGCAGTGGTGCATGGTCATGAATGAGCTTTCAGACTGTTGATTTTTCTTGTGTCGTTTGCAGATGTTCAAATTTCGGTGTTTTCTGTGAGCATTTGGCACGTGAGACGTGGAGAGTCATACTTGCCAAACTGGAGTGCTGTGGTCGCATTGGGCGCGGTCTCGTGGTCTCCCTTCCGTGGGGTGCATTGTGAGGCGTCAAGACAAACTGTTGTTGTTACGCCAATGGAGAATGCGGAACGAGGCCTGCAATTTTCGTACAGCCAAGGAAATTGGCATATTACATTGGTGCCTTTCAACATACCTGTCTTGATTGGGTTGTTTTTCATAAAGGATCTCTAGGTTTGCGATTTTTGTCAGATATCTGCAACTTAACCATATTCCTGTCCACCACAGCCACGCTTTGGACACGAGCTTTTAATAACCTTGCGTTAATTTTGTGCGCTGAATTAATAAAGTTACGGTAGTAGATGTTGTATGCTGGAGACAACATAGCTATCTTTCCTGATGCACTGTTAGAGGCTCGGGGAAGTTTTTCGTAAAAAGCCGTATATTGGAAGCCCTCTGACGGTGGAGTCGTGATGAATGCCCGCAGGCAACGGTCTGGTCACGACCTATTCCGGTGTCACAGCAGGGCACAGACATCGAATTCGACGTGTTCTTGCACTTCAGATTGCTGTGAAACTTTCAAAGAAATAAGCAGCATTCAAAGCGTTCCAAACTTGATTTAAAGCTTTGAACAAGGTTGCCGTGCTTCGGTCAATATTTATATCTCCTGTAAGGTCGCAGAAGCTTCAAGCCCTCGTAGCGGCGCGGCTCAGTCAGTGTGAACTAGCTATCCATTGGTGCGGTAGCTTATTCTTCTCATATGTTGTTACATGGCTACCTACATAAAGTGAGGGGAGGGATACCCTGATACCCCACTACCACATAGCCCATACTCCACTTGATACCCTGTTCTCGCATCTATGTCTAGGTCTATGCTTACGTCTATGTCTCGCACCTATGGTGTTGACGTGACAGTGATATATAGTGACATATAATCACTTCACCTTTGCAAATGGCAGAGTATATGGGTGAAGGATTTCAATGGATTATAATTTCTGCCAACATAATTTCAGTGGAACATAATTAAATTTAACAGAACTTCAATGGAACAGAATTTCAGTCAACAGAAATCTCATTGCAAATGTAATTTGCATCGGGCGTCTGTTAACTGAAGCGCCTTGGGCAATAAATAATATTTGCCTGAGGCGTGGCGCATACACATAACAAAGTGCATTTTGGCTTTTGGAATGTGCTACCAGCTGTCGATCAAGCCTCAGAATTTGGAGTGTGCTGCCAGCTGTCGATCAAGCCCAAGGTGGTCTGCAGCACCTATAAATATGCCGGACAATAACTTGTTTGGTTATCATTTGGTAAGTGTTTTTTCGTCGCAATGTGGATCTCGATAAAGAGCTTATGGTGACGACTAGCGGCGGGAGTTATCGCGTTATGGGTGGACAAGGGAGAGGGGTCTCTAGCCCCTCCCCAAACACACAACATTTGGGATAATTTAGTGCTAAGCTTATAGCGCTCCATGTGAATAAACGACGAAAAATGCCCCTGAGCCAATGCTGCTCGTCTCTTTTTTTCTTATTTCACCTCACATACACCCTGGCGGAGACAGTGCAGTTGAAAACACATATAATACTCAGGTATAATATGTCATATAAAATATATTTAAAGCAAAGTAATAGATGGCACGCTATGTTTTGGAAGATGTGCCCCATTTAATACCCGATACCATGTGAATGTAATGCACAGATATCACTCAAATGATATGTACCACCTAAATTCTTCTAAAGAAATGTAGGGACATGTAGTACCCCATTCAGTGCAATGCCTTCAGACTTCCCCAACTCACAAATTGTTAACCAAATAGGTTTGGAACAGAGTTTTGCCATACCTTATGATAATGCGGGTCCATTTTAGTTGCAAGCTTCAGGAGCCATAGATTCCAAGATTGCATGTAGAGCAGCCGCATCTGCATATATATATATATATATATATATATATATATATATGCACAACCAACTAAAGATCGTACTGCGCTTACCTCTGGCATCCAATACAGCTCTGGAATACTGGGCACTGAGCCCATCACTCCATACATGCCTCACAGCTGTTTTCGATCGCTCAAAATTCCTGAAAATTCGCGCATACTTATCTCCGAAACACCAACCTGGAACTTCCCGCATATGTCCGTCCCAGTAGTTAGGTTGGTTGAGCGTTTGCACTCCGGTCCACCGCCCGTGGGAGGGTGGGTTCGGGCCGCTTCAGTCACTCGCTAGTTGCACTTGACAGACAGGTATTGTTGGCGGCCGGTGGCAGCGGTCGCACTTAAGGTCAGGTGACGTCAGAGGGCAAGATGAACAATGCCGAGCATTGCGGCAAGATAAACTTTGGCCACCAAATTCTGTTGCTGACTTCGATCTGTGCGATCGGATGGTAAAGGTCAGGGCTCACACAAGCACTGCTAAGCGTGGACTCCGATCTCAGAAATCTATCTATTCAAACGGTTCCGGTTAATCTTTCAAGACTATGGTTGCTGGTATGACATGTAAACTGAACATATCCTTTTTAACAGGCTGAATTTGATGTTTGGCACCTGGGCGGCGGGGTATGTGGCTTCAGCGGCAGCGCCTGGTGCGCTTGCGACGTGGCGCACCTTGCCGATGAGCGGTGCTCGTGGCCGGCGAGCTTGAGCGCACGCCTTTCCGGTGCACCGTTGGACTCACTGGCTGCTGATTCGGCCTGCACTGCACCTTCAGTTTGAGGTGTGCGGGTGACTCGGTCTGGACCCCTGAGTGTCTCGTGCCATCGCACCTGTGGCGTACCTGGCGCGTGGGACCGTCGGCAGTGGGACCTCACGTTCGGCAGGCTTGGCCCGTTCTCCGGCGTCGAGTCACGCGTCAACGGCGGGACCTCACGTTCCGCAGGCTTGGCCCGTCTCTCCGGCGTCGAGTCACGCGTCAGCGGTGGGACCTCACGTTCCGCAGGCTTGGCCCGTCTCTCCGGCGTCGAGTCACGCGTCAGCGATGGTACCTCACGTTCCGCAGGCTTGGCCCGTCTCTCCGGCGTCGAGTCACGCGTCAGCGGCGGGACTGCTGCGCCGCGGGCGACCTCAGGCGCCTCAGCGGCCGGACTTTGAGCTCCGGCGGCCGCGGCTGGGGCGTAGGCGGTAGCGGCAGCTGTCTGCTGCTGGCAAACTCGATCGAGTGGGTTTCGGGTGAGTCGATGGGCTCAGCTGCCTGCTCCCTCGGCTGGATGCTGCATCTTTGATGTGGAATTATGGGGCAAATCCACCCGACCTACTCACTGGCAAGTGTGGGTTGGTCGTCGGCGTTGCCGTCCGCTGCTGATCTGGCCCGCTGCTTTGCCGTTGAGAGCGGCAGATGCTAACGGGCCAGCGGCGCGACTGAAGATTGCGCGAGGTCATGACGCACGACGGTAGATTACTCGAGGTCGAGTCATGTAACTGAAGATCAGCACGACGTCATGTCGTGCGACTTTAGATCAGCGTACTATCATGTCTTGTTACTGTAGATCAGCGTGATACCATGTCGCGCGACTGTAGATTGCACTAAGTCACGCCGTGTGACCGTAGATTGCACCATGTCACATTATGCGACTGTAGATCAGCACGCTGTGATATCGAAAGACTGTAGCACAATGCGATATCGTATCGTGTGGCTGCAGATCAGCGTGATGTTATGTCGTTTGACTGAAGATTAGCGTGACGTCATGTCGTTTGACTGAAGATCAGTGTGATTGTGAGCCTCTAGCAGACTCATCTCTTGCTCCACGCGACGCACGCGGCGCTGCTAGCTTGGCCACGATGATGATCGACAAGTCGCTGTAACTGCCCCCTACGCTCACCTGATGTTTCCTATGACGTTGGGGACTGACAGCGGTGCCCGACGGACCTGATGCCGTTCGACTGCACAGGTCGCGCCGGCAAGATGAGGATAACACGGACCCAGCGGCTGTTCAACGAACGGGGCGCTACACGCATCCGTTCACTGGTGCCGGGGCTGATGTGCTTCTTACCGCAGGACACGTGTTTTAAATGCCGGCGAGTCTACGCACAGAATTTTTGTGGCATCAGTGTATAGATGTGGGTGGTTCTTAGCCGAGAGTAGTTAGTCGCGTTTGCAGTTTGTAGCCGTGCCCGACTTGAGGGCTGATCTGGCTGACCTGGCCTGTAGCAGGGGGTGCTCCGTAGATGCGTCATTGAAGGTGATCTATTGTGTGCAGGCTCAGCTATAGCATTGCCACCTTGCATGTAGGATAACGACGAATATGTGTTCTAAATAAGCTTCTTTGTATTTATCAAGACTGAAATTATGAATTTGCTGTTGACATATATATTTACATATATATATATATATATATATATATATATATATATATATATATATATATATCACTGTTCTTATTTAGTAATACAGAAAGGAGGAACGAAGAGGGAAAGAAGGAAAGGGAGCAAACAAGTTAAGGGACATAAAAGAGGAAAACTGCAATGGGTGTCTCATAATGTAGCCTGTGATATAAATTTGACATTTATGAAATTACCGCAACAACATGATGAGCACGTTATTGAGAAAAGTGTCTCTGCCACGTGTATAATTTGGTGTTTAGGCCTGCCGGCATCGGGGAAATGAGGTGCATATAGAGGCCACGTGATCTGCATGGCCGTGACAGTAAAGCTTCTGAAGGTGAAGACGCTGATTTAGGATGATGATCCTGTGCCAGTGAGGAACTACTAGTTTAGTCAGACTAGGCGATGGGTGCTTCGAGACATGCCTTCCTTACGGTGATTGGAAAAACAAGGTGCACGCAAGCATGGCAATGTAATGGAATACGCGAATCTCAGAAAGAAGGGCAAATTTTGCGATGAACTATGCGGCCGTTTGCAACTGAGCCATTTTTCAAATGGTTCAGATGTGAGGACTATGCGACATAGGCAGTCAAGATATCAGCTTCAGTTAAGCACCCTTACTATCAACTGTTCGTGATAACACAGGAGACGGAAAGACAGACAGACAAGAAGTCCCTCAGCTCCTGTTGTTTCGGCGGCATAAATTCAATGTTGTAATGCTGGGTAAATGACTTGATTTTACCGGGATGCGCTGGTTAAATGGCATTGTAGTGCTAAATATAATTTAAATGTAATATCTAAATAAAATCAAAGTGTTTGACGGTACCCAAGATTTTGAGCTGTACTCATGCTTAAAAGCCAGAGGTGTTTCTGGATCACAAACAGATGTAATATCCAGAGGACCTTTCGACAAAGTTTCCAAAAGAGCCGAGATCTTGCAATATTCTTCGACAGAACTAAAAAACAGACCAAATCTCGAATAATCTTCGAACAAAACGTCAAAAATCTATGATCCAAGAAGGTTTTTTGAAATAATTCAAAAATATTTTTATTCCTAGCAGATCCTTCAGCAAGCTTATTTTGGGTTACATTATTGGATCCCAAAGTGTCACCAGATCCCAAATTCTGGAAGACCTCTGAAATCTAGATGCTCTTGCAAGTTTCAGGGTAACAAATTACTACATCTGCCATAAACTTTGACGTAAATTATGCGTCATAATAGCAGAGACTGTGACAAGAAGTGTGGCAGTGACTTTACCATCTGTCAAAATAAAAGCAGCTGTGAGAAATGTGCTTAAAGACGCTTTGAAAAAAATGAATGCACCGTGTAGCCATACAAACAATTTTAATTACTTTTTGTTACTGCTTTATCAAACAACTCCTCATAAGTCTACCCTGTAGTATAATAGCAAGGAGTTCCTACGCTCTGTCATAAGTTTACCCTGTAGTATAATAGCAAGGAGTTTCTAAGCCACGCTACCAAGTACAGGTCTCAAAGCTGCCAAAAGTTCAGAAAGCTTGCTAGTCCTTGGATATAGGGAGAACTACTGCACACTTGCTCGAGTGGGGATCAATTTGATTCCAGAAGATTAATCCGGAACAATTTCCGAACAGCAAGGCGTAACGACGCTACTTTGCATAGCAGTACGCAAGTAAATTGCGGATCTTTCGGTGTCACCAAATAGATGTACCTGGTGAGATCATGGACCTATCGCAGGCGAAAGCCAGGCCATGGCCGTCAGCGAAGGCCACTTCTAGGGAGTCCTTCAATCTGGTGCGAGAACTGAATGTTAGACGACAGCATACATCTCTGAGATAGCTTGTTAGGCAATAAAACAATTTGATTTGGGAATACAACAAATTCCAATGAGCTTAAGTCAGGTATGAAGGTCAGATCGATGCCTAAGCCAGTCCGTTTTTTACACTGGAGCTTACTGTATGGGACAGTTTCCAGTACATATTACGACCTTCTTATACCGGGACCGCAGTAGACACCTTCCTCGGACTATGTAAAGGTCAGAGAAGTAACCTGACAAAATGATCCTGAGCAACACTCCGTTTCTAAGGAACATGTCGCCTTGCATAATCCTTGACGATGATCCGAATATGAAAATTTAAAAAAATGCGTAGAGTTTGGGTCAAGCTGGCCTTCTAAAGGCCAACCAATGTCATTGACCTCAAATAAGCATTTGCGGCCTTTTGCTTAAAATAGGCATTAAAGTTCAAATCCGTTGAATAAGGTGGTTCAGGAGCACTACGAACAACGATCTGGACTTTGGCCTTGTTTGACCTCTTTGACCCAAAGTTTATGACCTAGAGACCTCATATTTTGACACAAGTGGGCTCATATACAGGACGATGCACCCTGTGAATGTGATGTTTCTGACTTTCCCGATTTTTTAGACCCCAATGGAGGGAGCTGGGGGTGGGGGGCTCTAAATTGATCCTCACCCGAGCGAAGGATATTTAACCGGTCACCGTGCCGCGTGTTAACATTCATAATACGGATTCAAGACAGCAAGAGGAACTCGTAGCTTAACAAGCGCCTGGGTTGGGGTCAAATTGACTGCCGATGATTTTAACAGAATGGCTTCCGAACGGCGGGGCGAAGCCACACCAATTTTTGCGTAGCTGTAAACAATTTAATAGCGGATCGTGTGGTGTCGAAGATTGGATGAACCTTGTAAGGTTTCCAACCTACGGCAGGTCAAAGTGAGGTCATTGCTTCGGCAAAGTCAATTTCAAGGGAATCGCTCAATCTGGTGGAGCACCGCAGTGTTTGACGAAGCCATTGCATCTCTGAAATGCTTTCTTAGGCAATACAACAATAAAATGACCGAATTCAATTGGGTCAAATATGAAGGTCAAACCAAGGTCAAGATCAACCTGTGTTATTAGTTTAGGGCTTGCTGCGTGGGAACCAAGTTCCTGGAGATCATTTTTAAGTTATCGTTGACGGGAACCGCATTAGACATCTCCCATGCACTTTCTATAGGTCAGAGTAGTTCACTGACCTAAAATGGCCCAGGTCAGTATTTTGGTTTTAGCAACATACTGCCTTGCTTAATCTTCCTTGCTTATTCAAATGCAAAACTCAAAGCAGTCTTCTATGATTTTGGTCACCATGACCTTTGAAAGGTCACAATTTTCACTAAAGGTCTTAAGCTCTCTTAATTTCTGAGATCTCAGGGGGTCAAATTGACCCCCACCCGAGCAAAGGGCCACCAGCCGGCCACCCGGGCGCGCTTTAAGGCAACGAACAAGGTGAAGAGCTACACCTTACTGTAGCTGTCATGAACTTAACTTAACCACATTTCTTGCAAGGCAGCCCGCTTAAGATTCTATTCGATGAAATGATAGTGTATGTTCATGGTTGGCGCAGGCCTTGCACGTTCTAGAACAGTATGAATCAACAACCTAGTATGTAGCCAATGTCATCTTGCGGGTTAGGTTAGGGGACGTTGCCCGCCGGTAAGGCGACGGTGCTCCCCGGTGAACGGGCGGAGCTCTCTAGTAAGGGGGCGGTGCTCCCCAACACTAGCCGCGGCAGGTGTCCCTGCTGTCCGCTACACTAGCCGAAGCTGATACCCGTCCGGGATAGAGGGAATGTTTCGCATTTGGAGATGTTAATGCAAGCATCAGATATTATGAAACAAGCCCAGTTGCAAATATATGCATGCTTTCAAGTGAAAAAGACTGCTCTAGACAGCACAATTTCTCTGCTTAGTTACCATGCTCCTCAGTACCTGTTTGATTACATCATCGTACCTTCCGCAACATTGATTAATGAGCCAAACTTGACGTGCCCCTGTACCTGGAAGTCGTGCCTACCAACGCCAGATTATAATGACCCGATCATTATATTCTTCTTGAACTTGTTCGGCCGCATGATTTCTGGAATGCAGGACTTGCATGACGTTCATGGATGCCTGAGTACCTTGAAATATTTTCCCCGACATACCTTTCCCATTTTCGCGGGCCGTTTATCTCATAAACTAGGACAGATTTAAGTCCCAAGAAGGCAGGGCTGTGAACCTGCAATCGAATGGTCCTCAAGATGACTATTCAAGTTCAAAACCCCCTAGAAATGTGGAAGACTGCCTTTAAGAACAGCCATCTACGCTCCAAACGCCTGCCAAGCTCCGGAAGTACCGCGCAATACTTCCGTGTTATCAACACCTGCCCACGCAGCTGTTCGAAGTGCATACGGAACGCTTTACGTATGGTGTACCTTTAAAGAGGTGCAATGATGTGTTCAGCCGCACAGCTGAAACAAAAATTTGCACGTTAGGCTCAAGATCATGTGACATGCCAAAGGGCGACTCCGTCAATTTCTGCGGGCTTTCCGTACACACATGCGAAATGTGTTTTCTTCGAAGAAGTTCAAGCCAGGATGCTCTTCATGGAGGTCCAAAATCCTAGTTTGAGCCCACTTAAATTTAATACCAAGTTGCGGCGAATGAATGTTGCGGCGTCTGGGTAACAGCAATACAGCACCATCATTTCGACGTAGCTCGTCTCTGGTGTCTTCCATAAGTGACCACAATGCCACTGTTGTGCAGTAGACGACAATTCCATTTGAAACCGACCAGCGTCTTGTATAATGTTAGCGACTCTAAACCGAGCCCGTCAATCCGAGGTTAGCCGCCTGCTGTTCGCGGCGGTTGCACGGCTCACCGGCATGTAATAACGCTGACATGTGCCCCTCCCCCGCCCGACCCGCAGTTGGCGTCCCAAGACAGCTCGTCTTGATAACCGAGCGCTCGTGCCCCACGGCGGATTAGGACGTCACCTCGCCCTGACCCCGCCGACCTTTCCGAAAACCGGGCTGCCGCTTGCCGCCGGAGCGCACACGCTAGCGCGAGGCCCCGCGCTCCCACACATTTTTGCGTCGCGCGGCGCTGGGGCGAGTCTACATCCAGCTGTTGGGCCACCGTGCGTGGGAGGCAGGCGCGTGTGACGTCCGGCGAAACGACGGTGGCTGCGGAAATGGGGGGGCGGTAAAAAACGAAAAATGAGATTGCCGGCGAAGGACGTGGGGGAGCGGTCGTGCGGATAATTGAAGGGTACGGCTGCGTCCTGATCGTAATCGCGGTTGTTGCCATTTTGTTCCGAGCCGTGTTCCTGAATGGTGTTCCCTTTGTTCCGCATGGTGTTCCCTTTGTTCCCATTGGTGTCGCCTTTGTTCCCAACGGCGTTAAGTACGAAAACGTGGTTTGTGGTGCTTCAATAATGTCTCAGAGACTCTTGGTGTCGCTGCTACGAATGGCGCGAATACCTCGCAATGTCCAGCG